>NC_047025.1:18351345-18651831 GCF_902652985.1 Pecten maximus | reverse complement strand
TTGGGCAACTTATATAAACTTATTAAAACCCTCTCCTCCGAAAAATTATTACAACATGTGACACAAAACAATGGACATTTACATTAATTTAACGATTGACAAATTAGAAAAGGAAGACTAAGAGAGAGAGAGCGAGTGAAGGGAATACAGATAATTATACAATAATTAATTTATGTCTAACAAAAATATTTGATTGACACACAATAACATAATATCTGCCTGGAACAAACTAACTACATATGCACGCTCCTTCATCTTATCATTGTCCTTTTATGATCGATCCTTAATCGTTCTCCTTTTAATAATCAAGCACCTGCTAGGTAACTTTTCATTGTGCCAGGCAGAATAATATTTACAGAACATATAAAAAAATAAATGGACAGTTTATATAAAAATATCAATTCGTAACGTTCCAGAAATGGTGGTGTTAGAATTGTGTAGGGAATTAATAGAAAGACAGGAATATAGGAGATGGAATACTAAGAGCATTTGTATGATATAAAGTATTTAAAATAGTCTCATAGTCTCACCTATTCTGCAGGGATATATTTAAAATCTGTTACTAGCATGAATGAATTCTTGGACACTTTCAAAAATAATTTTGTTATGTTCCGGTTTCAGATAGAAATACAGGAGAGTATACAGTTGTAATGGTTGATAATGATTCAACATATCGTTCCTTATATCATTATATATAGGACATTCTAATAAAAAAAATGGTACGAGTTTTCACATTGATAACCACAGGTACATGATGGTGAATCAGTTGAATTTACTCTATAAAGATCATTATATAATGCACTGCAATTATGTCTTAATTTAGTAAGAAGAATATTGAGATAACGACGAGTTCCACAATTAAAATATGAAGGGGGGGGGGGGGGGGGGGGGGGGGGGGTTCGTTTTCTATCTGTCAGTTTCCGAGAGATTGTTCCAAAGTCTAGTCGTAGCTGGTATAAAAGATGATCGAGTATTTGTTAAACTATAAAAGGGGATAATATAGTTGCTATTATTTCTCAATGGATATGGATTTCTTTCACCAACTAAACCAGGTTATAAATTATAGAGGTATGGAGGAGTCATTTTATTATGCATTTTATAAGATAAACTAAGTGTTCTTCTTTCTCGCCAACTTTTTAAAGTTTCCCAACCAGTTTCATAATAAAGTGATTGTTTGCTAGCATATCGAGGCAGTCCTGTGACAATTCTAGCTGCTTCGAGTTGAATTCTTTCTAACAGATCTATATGGTATTGAGTACACCCACTCCAAAGTTCACAAGCATATTCCAAGGTTGGAAGTATGAAACATAAATATATTTTACTAAGTATTTTTCTCTTTACCAAGAGTTTTATTTTTCTCAATGCATTGACATTTTTAACGCTGAATAATAGATGTTTTCTATATGATCATTCCATTTCGCATTTGAACTAAGCGTAGCACCTAAGTGCCTATGGTTTTCTGAAAATTGAAGAATAGTTTCATTGAATGTAGCTCAAAGTCATAATCATGTGTTATGTTAGAGATAAATAATACTTTCGTTTTGTTAGGATTAAATGTGACAAGCCATTGTTTTGACCAATCGTCTATACATTTCTGATCATGATTTATTACACGTTCAATTTCAATACAAGAAGAAGAGGAATACATCATAGATGTGTCGTCTGCAAATATTCTAGACACACTTAGTTGTTTATCTGCAATATCATTGATGAAAATTAAAAACAAAAAGGGTCCTAGCACTGAACCTTGAGGAACACCTACCTTCAAAGTTCGATTATTTGAATGAGATTCACGGATAAAAACCTTTTGTTTCCTGTCTTTTATATAATTTTCTAACCATTGTACAAGTTTTCCTGAAATACCATATGACCTAAGTTTTGCTATAAGACCTCTGCGCCATACTCTATCAAAAGCTTTTGAGATATCACAAAAAAACTATACATGTATGTTTTTTACCTTCCATATTTAGACATAGTATGGTAAATTTCAATAAGCTGATGTACCGTTGAATGACTGGTCAGGAAACCGGATTGTTTACTATAAAATAGATTATTTTCTAAGAAATAATTATGTAAATGTTTAACAATAACACGTTCGAAGACTTTTCCTATTACTGATAATAATGATATAGGTCTGTAATTTGACGGCAAGTCTTTTCCTTCTTTTTTAAATACAGGCATAACTAACGCCTGTTTCCACAGGTCTGGATATAAACTCTCTGACAGTGATCTATTTAATAAAATTCTTAATGGCTTACAAATAGTTTTTGCTGTATATTTTAGCATGTGGTGGCTAATGCCATCTATACCCGAGGCTTTTCCTAATTTCAGTACCTCCAATACATCTACTATTTCTTCTAGAGTAATATGTATTGTACTAATAGAGGAATTTGTTTTAGGATCGATAGTCGGAACACAGATGTATGAATCTTCTAAATTACTTATATATGAAAAATAATTGTTCAATAAATTTGCTTTTTCGTTATCACCATATTTTTTGTTTCCGCTTAGAGGATCAGTAAGAGGTGGAATTTCTACAGATTGACTACTAGACTTGGAAATTTTTCTCAACACTGTTTCGGATCAGAAGAGAGGTAAATTTTAAAAAGACTATCTAGGTTTTCATAAAAGGATTCCCGAGCATATGTTTTCATGTTGTTCACTCTATTTCGTGCACGCTTAAAATTTACAATATCAGTCAAACGGCTGTTTACTCTAGTTTTTTTGTGTAATCTATCACGTATTCTAATCATTTTTCATAACTCTGACGTCATCCACGGTTTATCTTTGGGTCTTATAGTAACAGTTTTGGTGGGGATACATCTTCTGGCCATAATTAGAAATTGTTTGGTAAAATTTGTGCAAGCTTCATTTGTATTTATAGACTGTAATAATAATTACTCCCACGGAAAGGCATCAATCAATCTATTAAATTCATTAAAATCCGCTTGTTTATAACACCATATTTCGCGCTTATAAGAAGAGGATAAGTTGCTATTTATATCAACGTATACCAAGCAAGCTTCATGATCACTTATATTTCTATCTATTGGTAAAACCGCTGATTCGATACGTTTAATTGGTTCTGACAAAAGAATTGGGTCAAGAAAACTAGCTCTCGTATTGCCGATTCTAGTGGGGGCATGAATAACATTTCTTAAACCATAGGTTGCCAATAAATCTAAAACTGCATGTCGGTTGACTGTAAGCATATCTACATTTATATCGCCTACAATAATTATATTTGGGCACGAGTCTATTGCTGATTCTAAAGATGAATATAGTTGTTCCCAAAATATATTTGTTGAGTTTGGGGGTCTGTAGATAGTACACAATAATATAAAGTACTGAGGAAAATCGAATTGTAGCCATATCAGTTCACCATTGGGGAATTCTAGATCTGGTCTTCTAATTGCCTTAATTTGTTCAGAAACGTAGACTAAGATTCCACCACCCGCAAAATTTCTATCAGCTCTAAAAGGGTCTGTAAAACCTTCCAGATTGATATCACACATAGAGATATTATCAACGAGATGGGTTTCTGTAATGGAAGGATTGCCGGAATGAGCAGGTTTTTCTGTTCATCACATCCCACTGGAGGTGCCCAAAAAGATCCGAACCTCCTAGCTACTCAATAAATGACGTCAGAACTGTATGGTGAGCGTCACCATATTCCGTACTATTGTAACCACTATGCCGTGAACAGGTGGTTAATTGTTCACCGATGGAAGCATGGCCGGAATGAGCATGTTTTCCTGTTGATCACATCCCACTGGAGGTGCCCAGAAAGATCCGAACCTCCTAGCTACGCCAGATATGACGTCAGAACTGTATGCTGAACGTCACCATATTCCGTACTATTGTAACCACGCTACCGTCGACACGTGGTTAATTGTTCACCGATGGAAGCATGGCCTGAATGAACAGGTTTTCCTGTTGATAACATCCCACTTGAAGTGCCCAGAAAGATCCGAACCTTCTAGCTTCTCCAGAAATGACGTCAGAACTGTATGCTGAGCGTCACCATATTCCGTACTATTGTAACCACGCTGCCGTGGACACGTGGTTAATTGTTCACCGATGGAAGGATTGCCGGAATGAGCAGGTTTTCCTATTGATCACATCTCACTGGAGGTGCCCAAAAAGATCCGAACCTCCTAGCTAGTCAAGAAATGATGTCAGAACTGTATACTCAGCGTAACCATATTCCGTACTATTGTAACCAGTCTGCCGTGGACAGGTGGTTAATTGTTCACCGATGGAAGCATGGCCGGAGTGAGCAGGTTTTCCTGTTGATCACATCCCACTGGAAGTGCCGAAAAAGATCCGAACCTCCTAGCTACTCCAGAAATGACGTCAGAACTGTATGATGATCGTCACCATATTCCGTACTATTGTAACCACGCTAAAGCGGACACGTGGTTAATTGTTCACCGATGGAAGCATGGCCGAAATGAGCAGGTTTTCCAGTTGATTACATCCCACTGGAGGTATCCAAAAAGATCCGAACCTCCTAGCTAATCCAGAAATGACGTCAGAACTGTATGCTGAACGTCACCATATTCCATACTATTGTAACCACGCTGCCGTCCACACGTGGTTAATTGTTCACCGATGGAAGCATGGCCTGAATGACCAGGTTTTCCTGTTGATAACATCCCACTTGAAGGTGCCCAAAAGATCCGAACCTCCTAGCTACTCCAGAAATGACGTCAGAACTGTATGCTGAGCGTCACCATATTCCGTACTATTGTAACCACGCTGCCGTGGACACTAGGTTAATTGTTCACCGATGGAAGGATTGCCGGAATGAGCAGGTTTTCCTATTGATCACATCTCACTGGAGGTGCCCAAAAAGATCCGAACCTCCTAGCTAGTCAAGAAATGATGTCAGAACTGTATGTTCAGCGTAACCATATTCCGTACTATTGTAACCAGTCTGCCGTGGACAGGTGGTTAATTGTTCACCGATGGAAGCATGGCCGGAGTGAGCAGGTTTTCCTGTTGATCACATCCCACTGGAAGTGCCGAAAAAGATCCGAACCTCCTAGCTACTCCAGAAATGACGTCAGAACTGTATGATGATCGTCACCATATTCCGTACTATTGTAACCACGCTAAAGCGGACACGTGGTTAATTGTTCACCGATGGAAGCATGGCCGAAATGAGCAGGTTTTCCAGTTGATTACATCCCACTGGAGGTATCCAAAAAGATCCGAACCTCCAAGCTAATCCAGAAATGACGTCAGAACTGTATGCTGAACGTCACCATATTCCATACTATTGTAACCACGCTGCCGTCCACACGTGGTTAATTGTTCACCGATGGAAGCAGGGCCGGAATGAGCAAGTTTTCCTGTTCATCACATCCCACTGGAGGTGCCCAAAATGATCCGAACCTCCGAGCTACTCCAGAAATGACGTCAGAACTGTATGATGATCGTCACCATATTCCGTACTATTGTAACCACGCTGCCGTGGACACGTGGTTAATTGTTCACCGATGGAAGCATGGCCGGAATGAGCAGGTTTTCCTGTTGATCACATCCCACTGGAGGTGCCCAAAAAGATCCGAACCTCCTCGTTACGCCAGAAATGACGTCAGAACTGTATGCTGAACGTCACCATATTCCGTACTATTGTAACCACGCTACCGTGGACACGTGGTTAATTGTTCACCGATGGAAGCATGACCGGAATGAACAGGTTTTTCTGTTGATAACATCCCACTTGAAGTGCCCAAAAAGATCCGAACCTTCTAGCTTCTCCAGAAATGACGTCAGAACTGTATGCTGAGCGTCACCATATTCCGTACTATTGTAACCACGCTGCCGCGGGTACGTGGTTAATTGTTAACCGATGGAAGAATTGCGGAATGAGCAGGTTTTCCAATTGATCACATCACACTGGAGGTGCCCAAAAAGATCCGAACCTTCTAGCTTCTCCAGAAATGACGTCAGAACTGTATGCTGAGCGTCACCATATTCCGTATTATTGTAACCACGCTGCCGTGGACACGTAGTTAATTGTTCACCGATGGAAGGATTGCCGGAATGAGCAGGTTTTCCTATTGATCACATCTCACTGGAGGTGCCCAAAAAGATCCGAACCTCCTAGCTAGTCAAGAAATGATGTCAGAACTGTATGATGATCGTCATCATATTCTGTAATATTGTAACCACGCTGCCGTCGACACGTGGTTAATTGTTCACCAATGGAAGTATGGCCGGAATGAGCAGGTTTTCCTGTTCATCACATCCCACTGAAGGTGCCCAAAAAGATACGAACCTCCTAGCTACGCCAGAAATGACGTCAGAACTGTATGCTGAACGTCACCATATTCCGTACTATTGTAACCACGCTACCGTCCACACGTGGTTAATTGTTCACCGATGGAAGGATGACAGGAATGAACAGGTTTTCCTGTTGATCACATTCCACTTAAAGCGCCCAAAAAGATCCGAACCTCCTAGCTACTCAAGAAATGACGTCAGAACTGTATGCTGAACGTCACCATATTCCGTACTATTGTAACCACGCTACCGTCCACACGTGGTTAATTGTTCACCGATGGAAGGATGATAGGAATGAACAGGTTTTCCTGTTGATCACATTCCACTTAAGCGCCCAAAAAGATCCGAACCTCCTAGCTACTCAAGAAATGACGTCAGAACTGTATGCTGAGCGTCACCATATTCCGTACTATTGTAACCACGCTGCCGTCGACCCGTGGTTAATTGTTCACCGGTAGAAGCATGGCCGGAATGAACAGGTTTTCCTGTTGATCACATCCCACTTGAAGTGCCCAAAAAGATCCGAACCTCCTAGCTACTCCAGAAATGACGTCAGAACTGTATGCCCAGCGTAACCATATTCTGTACTATTGTAACCACGCTGCCACGGACACGTGGTTAATTGTTCACCGATGGAAGCATGGCCGGAATGAGCATGTTTTCCTATTGATCACATCCCACTGGAGGTGCCCAAAAAGATCCGAACATCCTAGCTACGCCAGAAATGATGTCAAAACTGTATGCTGAACGTCACCATATTCCGTACTATTGTAACCACGTTACCGTCGACACGTGGTTAATTGTTCACCGATGGAAGCATGGCCGGAATGAACAGGTTTTCCTGTTGATAACATCCCACTTGAAGTGCCCAAAATGATCCAAACCTTCTAGCTACTCCAGAAATGACATCAGAACTGTATGCTGAGCGTCACCATATTCCGTACTATTGTAACCACGCTACCGTCGACACGTGGTTAATTGTTCACCGATGGAAGCATGACAAGAATGAACAGGTTTTCCTGTTGATCACATCCCACTTGAAGTCCCCAAAAAGATCCGAACCGCCTAGCTACTCCAGAAATGACGTCAGAACTGTATGCTCAGCGTAACCATTTTCCGTACTATTGTAACCATCTGCCACGGACACGTGGTTAATTGTTCACTGATGGAAGGATTGCCGGAATAAGCAGGTTTTCCTGTTCATCACATCCCACTGGAAGTGCCCAAAAAGATCCGAACCTCCTAGCTACTCCAGAAATGACGTCAGAACTGTATGCTAAGCGTCACCATATTCCGTACTATTGTAACCACGCTGCCGCGGACACGTGGTTAATTGTTCACCGATGGAAGGATTGCCGGAATGAGCAGGTTTTCCTATTGATCACATCCCACTGGAGGTGCCCAAAAAGATCCGAACCTCCTAGCTACTCAAGAAATGACGTCAGAACTGTATGCTGAACGTCACCATATTCCGTACTATTGTAACCACGCTGAAGCGGACACGTGGTTAATTGTTCACCGATGGAAGCATGGCCGGAATGAACAGGTTTTCCTGTTGATAACATCCCACTTGAAGTGCCCAAAATGATCCGAACCTTCTAGCTACTCCAGAAATGACGTCAGAACTGTATGCTGAGCGTCACCATATTCCGTACTATTGTAACCACGCTGCCGTCGACACGTGGTTAATTGTTCACCGATGGAAGTATGGCCGGAATGAGCAGGTTTTCCTGTTGATCACATCCCACTGGAGGTGCCCAAAAAGATCCGAACCTCCTAGCTACTCCAGAAATGACGTCAGAACTGTATGCTCAGCGTCACCATATTCCGTACTATTGTAACCACGCTGCCGCGGACACGTGGTTAATTGTTCACTGATGGAAGGATTGCCGGAATGAGCAGGTTTTCCTGTTGATCACATCCCACTGGAGGTGCCCAAAAAGATCCGAACCTCCTAGCTACTCCAGAAATGACGTCAGAACTGTATGCTGAGCGTCACCATATTCCGTACTATTGTAACCACGCTGCAGCGGACACGTGGTTAATTGTTCACCGATGGAAGGATTGCCGGAATGAGCAGGTTTTCCTGTTGATCACATCTCACTGGAGGTGCCCAAAAAGATCCGAACCTCCTAGCTACTCCAGAAATGACGTCAGAACTGTATGCTGAGCGTCACCATATTCCGTACTATTGTAACCACGCTGCCGCGGACACGTGGTTAATTGTTCACCGATGGAAGCAAGACCGGAATGAGCAGGTTTTTCCTGTTGATCACATCCCACTGGAGGTGCCAAAAAAGATTCGAACCTCCTAGCTACTCCAGAAATGACGTCAGAACTGTATGCTGAGCGTCACCATATTCCGTACTATTGTAACCACGTTGCCGCGGACACGTGGTTAATTGTTCACCGATGGAAGCATGGCCGAATGAGCAGGTTTTCCATGTTGATCACATCCCACTGGAGGTGCCCAAAAAGATCCGAACCTCCTAGCTACTCCAGAAATGACGTCAGAACTGTATGCTGAGCGTCACCATATTCCGTACTATTGTAACCACGCTGCCGTGGACACGTGGTTAATTGTTCACCGATGGAAGCATGGCCGGAATGAGCAGGTTTTCCTGTTCATCACATCCCACTGGAGGTGCCCAAAATGATCCGAACCTCCTAGCTACTCCAGAAATGACGTCAGAACTGTATGATGATCGTCACCATATTCCGTACTATTGTAACCACGCTGCCGTGGACACGTGGTTAATTGTTCACCGATGGAAGCATGGCCGGAATGAGCAGGTTTTCCTGTTCATCACATCCCACTGGAGGTGCCCAAAAAGATCCGAACCTCCTAGCTCCTCAAGAAATGATGTCAGAACTGTATGCTGAGCGTCACCATATTCCGTACTATTGTAACCACACTACCGTGGACAGGTGGTTAATTGTTCACTGATGGAAGCATGGCCGGAATGATCAGGTTTTCCTGTTGATCACATCCCACTGAAGGTGCCCAAAAAGATCCCGAACCTCCTAGCTACGCCAGAAATGACGTCAGAACTGTATGCTGAAAGTCACCATATTCCGTACTATTGTAACCACGCTACCGTGGACACGTGGTTAATTGTTCACCGATGGAAGCATGGCCGGAATGAACAGGTTTTTCTGTTGATCACATCCCACTTGAAGTGCCCAAAAAGATCCGAACCTTCTAGCTTCTCCAGAAATGACGTCAGAACTGTATGCTGAGCGTCACCATATTCCGTACTATTGTAACCACGCTGCAGCGGGTACGTGGTTAATTGTTAACCGATGGAAAAATTGCGGAATGAGCAGGTTTTCCAATTGATCACATCACACTGGAGGTGCCCAAAAAGATCAAAACCTCATAGCTACTCCAGAAATGACGTCAGAACTGTATGCTGAACGTCACCATATTCCATAGTATTGTAACCACGCTGCCGTCAACACGTGGTTAATTGTTCACCGATGGAAGTAGGGCCGGAATGAGCAGGTTTTTCTGTTGATAACATCCCACTTGAAGTGCCCAAAAAGATCCGAACCTTCTAGCTTCTCCAGAAATGACGTCAGAACTGTATGCTGAGCGTCACCATATTCCGTACTATTGTAACCACGCTGCCGCGGGTACGTGGTTAATTGTTAACCGATGGAAGAATTGCGGAATGAGCAGGTTTTCCAATTGATCACATCCCACTGGAGGTGCCCAAAAAGATCCGAACCTCCTAGCTACTCCAGAAATGACGTCAGAACTGTATGCTGAGCGTCACCATATTCCGTACTATTGTAACCACGCTGCCGTCGACACGTGGTTAATTGTTCACCGATGGAAGTATGGCCGGAATGAGCAGGTTTTCCTGTTGATCACATCCCACTGGAGGTGCCCAAAAAGATCCGAACCTCCTAGCTACTCAAGAAATGACGTCAGAACTGTATGCTGAGCGTCACCATATTCCGTACTATTGTAACCACGCTGCCGTCGGACACGTGGTTAATTGTTCACCGATGGAAGGATGGCCGGAATGAGCAGGTTTTCCTGTTGATCACATCCCACTGGAGGTGCCCAAAAAGATCCGAACCTCCTAGCTACGCCAGAAATGACGTCAGAACTGTATGCTGAACGTCACCATATTCCGTACTATTGTAACCACGCTGCCGTGGACACGTGGTTAATTGTTCACCGATGGAAGGATGGCCGGAATGAGCAGGTTTTCCTGTTGATCACATCCCACTGGAGGTGCCCAAAAAGATCCGAACCTCCTAGCTACTCAAGAAATGACGTCAGAACTGTATGCTGAGCGTCACCATATTCCGTACTATTGTAACCACGCTGCCGCGGACACGTGGTTAATTGTTCACCGATGGAAGCATGGCCGGAATGAGCAGGTTTTCCTGTTGATCACATCCCACTGGAGGTGCCCAAAAAGATCCGAACCTCCTAGCTACTCAAGAAATGACGTCAGAACTGTATGCTGAGCGTCACCATATTCCGTACTATTGTAACCACGCTGCCGTCGACACGTGGTTAATTGTTCACCGATGGAAGCATGGCCGGAATGAGCAGGTTTTCCTGTTGATCACATCCCACTGGAGGTGCCCAAAAAGATCCGAACCTCCTAGCTACTCCAGAAATGACGTCAGAACTGTATGCTGAGCGTCACCATATTCTGTACTATTGTAACCACGCTGCCACGGACACGTGGTTAATTGTTCACCGATGGAAGCATGGCCGGAATGAGCATGTTTTCCTATTGATCACATCCCACTGGAGGTGCCCAAAAAGATCCGAACATCCTAGCTACTCCAGAAATGATGTCAGAACTGTATGCTGAACGTCACCATATTCCGTACTATTGTAACCACGTTACCGTCGACACGTGGTTAATTGTTCACCGATGGAAGCATGGCCGGAATGAACAGGTTTTCCTGTTGATAACATCCCACTTGAAGTGCCCAAAATGATCCAAACCTTCTAGCTACTCCAGAAATGACATCAGAACTGTATGCTGAGCGTCACCATATTCCGTACTATTGTAACCACGCTACCGTCGACACGTGGTTAATTGTTCACCGATGGAAGCATGACAAGAATGAACAGGTTTTCCTGTTGATCACATCCCACTTGAAGTCCCCAAAAAGATCCGAACCGCCTAGCTACTCCAGAAATGACGTCAGAACTGTATGCTCAGCGTAACCATATTTCCGTACTATTGTAACCATCTGCCACGGACACGTGGTTAATTGTTCACTGATGGAAGGATTGCCGGAATAACCAGGTTTTCCTGTTCATCACATCCCACTGGAAGTGCCCAAAAAGATCCGAACCTACTAGCTACTCCAGAAATGACGTCAGAACTTTATGCTAAGCGTCACCATATTCCGTACTATTGTAACCACGCTGAAGCGGACACGTGGTTAATTGTTCACCGATGGAAGCATGGCCGGAATGAGCAGGTTTTCCTGTTGATCATATCCACTGGAGGTGCCCAAAAAGATCCCAACCTCCTAGCTACTCAAGAAATGACGTCAGAACTGTATGCTGAACGTCACCATATTCCATACTATTGTAACCACGCTGCCGTCCACACGTGGTTAATTGTTCACCGATGGAAGCAGGGCCGGAATGAGCAGGTTTTCCTGTTCATCACATCCCACTGGAGGTGCCCAAAAGATCCGAACCTCCTAGCTACTCCAGAAATGACGTCAGAACTGTATGCTGAGCGTCACCATATTCCGTACTATTGTAACCACGCTGCCGCGGACACGTGGTTAATTGTTCACCGATGGAAGGATTGCCGGAATGAGCAGGTTTTCCTGTTGATCACATCCCACTGGAGGTGCCCAAAAAGATCCGAACCTCCTAGCTACTCCAGAAATGACGTCAGAACTGTATGCTGAGCGTCACCATATTCCGTACTATTGTAACCACGCTGCCGCGGACACGTGGTTAATTGTTCACCGATGGAAGCATGGCCGGAATGAGCAGGTTTTCCTGTTGATCACATCCCACTGGAGGTGCCCAAAAAGATCCGAACCTCCTAGCTACTCCAGAAATGACGTCAGAACTGTATGCTGAGCGTCACCATATTCCGTACTATTGTAACCACGCTGCCGCGGACACGTGGTTAATTGTTCACCGATGGAAGGATTGCCGGAATGAGCAGGTTTTCCTGTTCATCACATCCCAATGGAAGTGCCCCAAAAGATCCGAACCTCCTAGCTACTCCAGAAATGACGTCAGAACTTTATGCTAAGCGTCACCATATTCCATACTATTGTAACGACGCTGCCGTCCACACGTGGTTAATTGTTCACCGATGAAAGCAGGGCCGGAATGAGCAGGTTTTCCTGTTCATCACATCCCATTGGAGGTGCCCAAAATGATCCGAACCTCCTAGCTACGCCAGAAATGACGTCAGAACTGTATGCTCAGCGTAACCATATTCGTACTATTGTAACCAGTCTGCCGTGGACAGGTGGTTAATTGTTCACCGATGGAAGCATGGCCGGAGTGAGCAGGTTTTCCTGTTGATCAAATCCCACTGGAAGTGCCGAAAAAGATCCGAACCTCCTAGCTACTCCAGAAAAAACGTCAGAACTGTATGATGATCGTCACCATATTCCGTACTATTGTAACCACGCTGAAGCGGACACGTGGTTAATTGTTCACCGATGGAAGCATCGCCGAAATGAGCAGGTTTTTCCAGTTGATTACATCCCACTGGAGGCATCCTAAAAGATCCGAACCTCCAAGCTACTCCAGAAATGACGTCAGAACTGTATGCTGAGTGTCACCATATTCCGTACTATTGTAACCAAGCTACCGCGGACACGTGGTTAATTTTTCACCGCTGGAAGGATTGCCGGAATGAGCAGGTTTTCCTTTTGATCACATCCCAATGAAGATGCCAAAAAAATCCGAACCTCCTAGCTACGCCAGAAATGACGTCAGAACTGTATGCTGAACGTCACCATATTCCGTACTAGTGTAACCACGCTGCTGCGGACACGTGGTAAATTATTCACTAATGGAAGGATTGCCGCAATGAGCAGGTTTTCCTGTTCATCACATCCTACTGGAGGTGCCCAAAAAGATCCGAACCTTCTAGCTACTCCAGAAATGACGTCAGAACTGTATGCTGAGCGTCACCATATTCCGTACTATTGTAACCACGCTGCCACGGACACGTGGTTAATTGTTCACTGATGGAAGCATGGCCGGAATGAGCAGGTTTTCCTGTTGATCACATCCCACTGGAGGTGCCCAAAAAGATCCGAACATCCTAGCTACTCCAGAAATGACGTCAGAACTGTATGCTGAGCGTCACCATATTCCGTACTATTGTAACCACGCTGCCGTGGACACGTGGTTAATTGTTCACCGATGGAAGCATGGCCGGAATGAGCAGGTTTTCCTGTTGATCACATCGCACTGGAGGTGCCCAAAAAGATCCGAACCTCCTAGCTACTCCAGAAATGACGTCAGAACTGTATGATGATCGTCTCCATATTCCGTACTATTGAAACCACACTGAAGCGGACACGTGGTTAATTGTTCACCGATGGAAGGATTGCCGGGGTGAGCAGGTTTTCCTGTTCATCACATCCAACTGGAGGTGCCCAAAAAGATCCGAACCTCCTAGCTACTCCAGAAATGACGTCAGAACTGTATGCTGAGCGTCACCATATTCCGTACTATTGTAACCACGCTACCGCGGACACGTGGTTAATTTTTCACCGCTGGAAGGATTGCCGGAATGAGCAGGTTTTCCTGTTGTTCACATCCCACTGGAGGTGGCCAAAAAGATCCGAACCTCCTAGCTACTCCAGATATGACGTCAAAACTGTATGCTGAGCGTCACCATATTCCGTACTATTGTAACCACGCTGGCGCGGACAGGTGGTGAATTTTTCACCCATGGAAGGATTGCCGGAATGAGCAGGTTTTCCTTTTTGATCACATCGCACAGGAGGTTCCCAAAAAGATCTAGTTCAGTATAGACACACGTACGTCCTCAGATGATATTCGTGGGTAACCACTTCAGTATAGACACACGTACGTCCTCAGATGATATTACTGAGTAACCAGTTCAGTATAGACACACGTACGTCCTCAGATGGCATTGTGAGTTACCAGTTCAGTATAGACACACGTACGTCCTCAGATTGCATTCGTGAGTTACCAGTTCAGTATAGACATACGTACGTCCTCAGATGATATTCGTTAGTAACCAGTTCAGTATAGACACGCGTACGTCCTCAGATGATATTTGTGGGTAGCCAGTTCAGTATAGACACACGTACGTCCTCAGATGATATTCGTGGGTTACCAGTTCAGTATAGACACACGCACGTCCTCAGATGATATTCGTGGGTAACCAATTCAGTATAGACACACGCACGTCCTCAGATGATATTCGTTAGTAATTAGTTCAGTATAGACACACGTATGTCCTCAGATGATATTACTGAGTAACCAGTTCAGTATAGACAACCGTACGTCCTCAGATGGTATTCGTGAGTAACCAGTTCAGTATAAACACGTACGTCCTCAGATTATATGCGTTAGTAACCAGTTCAGTATAGACACACGTACGTCCTCAGATGATATTAGTGGGTTACCAGTTCAGTATAGACACACGTACGTCCTCAGATGATATTCGTTAGTAACCAGTTCAGTATAGACACACGCACGTCCTCAGATGATATTCGTTAGTAATCAGTTCAGTATAGACACACGCACGTCCTCAGATGATATTCGTTAGTAATCAGTTCAGTATAAACACGCACGTTCTCAGATGATATTCGTGGGTAACCAGTTCAGTATAGACACACGTACATTATGTACGTTCTCAGATGATATTCGTTAGTAACCAGTTCAGTATAGACACGCGTACGTCCTCAGATGATTTTCGTGGTTTACCAGTTCAGTATAGACACACGTACGTCCTCAGATGATATTCGTTAGTAACCAGTTCAGTATAGACACAGGTACGTCCTCAGATGATATTCGTTAGTAACCAGTTCAGTATAGACACACGTACGTCCTCATATGATATTCGTTAGTAACCAGTTCGGTATAGACACACGTACGTCCTCATATGATATTCGTTAGTAACCAGTTCGGTTTAGACACACGTACGTCCTCAGATGATATTCGTTAGTAACCAGTTCAGTATAGACACACGTACGTCCTCAGATGGTATTCGTAACTAATAAGTGCAGTATAGACAAAAGTACGTCCTCAGATGATATTCGTTAGTAACCAGTTCAGAACAGACACACGTACTCTCCTCAGATGATATTCGTTAGTAACCAGTGCAGTAAGACATACTTACGTCCTCAGATGATATCCGTTAGTAACGAGTTCAGTATAGACACACGTACCTCCTCAGATGGTATTCGTGAGTTACCAGTTCAGTATAGACACACGTACGTCCTCAGATGGCATTCGTGAGTTACCAGTTCAGTATAGACACATGTACGTCCTCAGATGATATTCAAAAGTAACCATTTCAGTAGAGACACACGTACGTCCTCAGATTATATTCGTGGGTAACCAGTTCAGTATAGACACACGTACGTCCTCAGATGATATTCGTTAGTAACCAGTTCAGTATAGACACACGTACGACCTCAGATGATATTCGTGGGTAACCAGTTCAGTATAGACACACGTACATCCTCAGACGGTATTCGTGAGTTACCAGTTCAGTATAAACACGTACGTCTTCAGATGGCATTCGTGAGTTAGCAGATCAGTATAGACACACGTGCGTCCTCAGATGATATTCGTGGGTAACCAGTTCAGTATAGACACACGTACGTCCTCAGATGGCATTCGTGAGTTACCAGATCAGTATAGACACACGCACGTCCTCAGATGATATTGGATAGTAACCAGTTCAGTATAGACACACGTACGTCGTCTGATGATATTCGTTAGTAACCAGTTTAGTATTGACACACGTACGTCCTCAGATGATATTCGTGGGTAACCAGTTCAGTATAGACACACGTACGTCCTCAGATGATATTCAAAAGTAACCATTTCAGTAGAGACACACGTACGTCCTCAGATGATATTAGTGGGTTACCAGTTCAGTATAGACACACGTACGTCCTCAGATGATATTCGTTAGTAACCAGTTCAGTATAGACACACGCACGTCCTCAGATGATATTCGTTAGTAATCAGTTCAGTATAGACACACGCACGTCCTCAGATGATATTCGTTAGTAATCAGTTCAGTATAAACACGCACGTTCTCAGATGATATTCGTGGGTAACCAGTTCAGTATAGACACACGTACATTATGTACGTTCTCAGATGATATTCGTTAGTAACCAGTTCAGTATAGACACGCGTACGTCCTCAGATGATTTTCGTGGTTTACCAGTTCAGTATAGACACACGTACGTCCTCAGATGATATTCGTTAGTAACCAGTTCAGTATAGACACAGGTACGTCCTCAGATGATATTCGTTAGTAACCAGTTCAGTATAGACACACGTACGTCCTCATATGATATTCGTTAGTAACCAGTTCGGTATAGACACACGTACGTCCTCATATGATATTCGTTAGTAACCAGTTCGGTTTAGACACACGTACGTCCTCAGATGATATTCGTTAGTAACCAGTTCAGTATAGACACACGTACGTCCTCAGATGGTATTCGTAACTAATAAGTGCAGTATAGACAAAAGTACGTCCTCAGATGATATTCGTTAGTAACCAGTTCAGAACAGACACACGTACTCTCCTCAGATGATATTCGTTAGTAACCAGTGCAGTAAGACATACTTACGTCCTCAGATGATATCCGTTAGTAACGAGTTCAGTATAGACACACGTACCTCCTCAGATGGTATTCGTGAGTTACCAGTTTAGTATAGACACACGTACGTCCTCAGATGGCATTCGTGAGTTACCAGTTCAGTATAGACACATGTACGTCCTCAGATGATATTCAAAAGTAACCATTTCAGTAGAGACACACGTACGTCCTCAGATTATATTCGTGGGTAACCAGTTCAGTATAGACACACGTACGTCCTCAGATGATATTCGTTAGTAACCAGTTCAGTATAGACACACGTACGTCCTCAGATGATATTCGTGGGTAACCAGTTCAGTATAGACACACGTACATCCTCAGACGGTATTCGTGAGTTACCAGTTCAGTATAAACACGTACGTCTTCAGATGGCATTCGTGAGTTAGCAGATCAGTATAGACACACGTGCGTCCTCAGATGATATTCGTGGGTAACCAGTTCAGTATAGACACACGTACGTCCTCAGATGGCATTCGTGAGTTACCAGATCAGTATAGACACACGCACGTCCTCAGATGATATTGGATAGTAACCAGTTCAGTATAGACACACGTACGTCGTCTGATGATATTCGTTAGTAACCAGTTTAGTATTGACACACGTACGTCCTCAGATGATATTCGTGGGTAACCAGTTCAGTATAGACACACGTACGTCCTCAGATGGCATTCGTGAGTTACCAGATCAGTATAGACACACGCACGTCCTCAGATGATATTGGATAGTAACCAGTTCAGTATAGACACACGTACGTCCTCTGATGATATTCGTTAGTAACCAGTTTAGTATTGACACACGTACGTCCTCAGATGATATTCGTGGGTAACCAGTTCAGTATAGACACACGTACGTCCTCAGATGGCATTCGTGGGTAACCAGTTTAGTATAGACACACGTACGTCCTCAGATGATATTCGTTAGTAACCAGTTCAGTATAGACACACGTACGTCCTCAGATGATATTCGTTAGTAATCAGTTCAGTATAAACACGTACGTTCTCAGATGATATTCGTTAGTAACCAGTTCAGTATAGACACACGTACGTCCTCAAATGGCATTCGTGGGTAACCAGTTTAGTATAGACACACGAACGTCCTCAGATGGTATTCGTGGGTAACCATTTCAGTATAGACACACGTACGTCCTCCGATGATATTCGTGGGTAACCAGTTCAGTATAAACACACTTACGTCCTCAGATGGTATTCGTGAGTAACCAGTTTGGTATAGACACACGTACGTCCTCAGATGGTATTCGCGAGTAACCAGTTCAGTATAGACAAACGTACGTCCTCAGATGATATTCGTGGGTAACCAGTGCAGTATAGACACACGTACGTCCTCAGATGGCATTCTTGAGTTACCAGTTCAGTATAGACACACGTACGTCCTCAGATGATATTCCATGGTAACCAGTTCAGTATAGACACACGTACATGTACGTCCTCAGATGATATTCAAAAGTAACCATTTCAGTAGAGACACACGTACGTCCTCAGATTATATTCGTGGGTAACCAGTTCAGTATAGACACACGTACGTCCTCAGATGATATTCGTTAGTAACCAGTTCAGTATAGACACACGTACGACCTCAGATGATATTCGTGGGTAACCAGTTCAGTATAGACACACGTACATCCTCAGACGGTATTCGTGAGTTACCAGTTCAGTATAAACACGTACGTCCTCAGATGATATTCGTTAGTAACCAGTTCAGTATAGACACACGTACGTCCTCAGATGATATTCGTCAGTAATCAGTTCGTGACTTCTCAGAAAATCCTGAACCAATTTCAATGCAATTTTGCGGAAATTTGGCAAAACTTAAAATTGTTAATTATTTGCACCCCTCACCCTACCTCAGGCGATTTATGGGCAGGCCAAAAGGGTCAAATTGACTGAAATTTCAAAAATCTCCTTCTAACGACCCAAAAAGATAAAATCAAATACTCTTCATGCATTGAAGGGTCTTAAGGTGTTTCACCAAAATTGTGAATTTCATAGTCCCAGGTTCTCTCACGTTTGCCCCTGGTGAAGGGATAAATTTTAGTAGAGATTATATAGGGAAATAACACATTTCGATAATTTTCACTCGTGCTTCGCACAAGTGAAAATATCGATATTCTGTCATACTCGTGAAATATAAGTTATATTAAACGGGAAACCTTTCAATTTTTTTTATTGCATTTGGTATACTTAAAACCAAAATTAAAAACATCGGCAAATCAATACTGTCAAAAAGTGTGGAAATCAGTAGCATGACGTCATCTCTTTGTGATGTTACTCCACATCAACTTGACGGCGCCATTTTAAAGGACTGATCAACGCAATTTAAGCGTTTTCTGCTGTATCGGAGAATCTGTGGATGAACAGTTAACTTCAAGTCAGTACTTTGTCAAAAACAAGTCTCAATATTTCAGAAATTCAGCAAAATAACCTATCTATCTATCTTCTCTACGATTGGGAAAATCGGCAAGTTTCAATTAGGTAAATACAAAGGTTCTCTCTGATTGGTCAAAAAGGAAAGACCTCATTTTCACTGCAAAATCTTATACTTTCACTGCTCATCGCTGCAATGAAAATATAGGTTTTATTAGTTTGATAAATTTCTATATTTCACTGGCAATAATGCAATAAAACAACATACATAATTTAATAAAAAATGTTTAAGTTGTTCTGTACTGAAACCTTGCTTTCAGGTGCATCAGTATTCATATATTTTCATGGGGATATTTTAAGGCTTAATATTGCCATATTTCAATATGCATTTGTTTACAGTGTTTTTCCACTTTTATTTTTGCAGTAGGCTAAGTGTTGTGTTTACGTGTGGCACATATGACATTAAGAATATTGGATGCTGGGCATTTCATGTCCGTGTACATTTCCCTCCGGTATCTTGACATCACTTTGTCGACATACCTACACAAGTGTACATATGGAAAATGTTAACCTGTTGTACTACAGTTATCACTACCACAATATGCAGTACGGGAAAGACAACTAGTACAAGAAGATCTACTGTTTGTGTGTTTATTTCAATGTAAAAGCGCGCCATAAACATCTTAAACATACATGTTTGAACTAAACATAATTATTCTAAACAACATGAGATTCTAGGTGACTAGTGACTATTATATGTTAGCATCTTAGCATCTTAGCATTGTTAATAATTACACTCTATATATATGGATATCTATATATCTAATTGATTTACTATTCTTAATATCAACTGTTGTTGGTAGCAGTGACCCGTGCGATATATGCAGCTTCTTATCTACGTCTGCAAATAACTGTCTTTGATAGTGCATACATACAGATATATTAAAATTTTCTGTTTCTCAGTGTCCGGTAAGTTTGAATTATAACTGAAGAATTATAACTTTAGAAACACTTTTTCTACAAATCTTCAGATGCTTTCCATCTTAGTAGGCATCTTTGTTACCATATGTGTGTTAATGTGTAGGTATATGGTTTCAGAGATGCCTACTTAGATGGAAAGCATCTGAGGATTTTAACAATAAGTGGTTTAACTTTTTATATATATGCTAAGATTAATGTTTTGTACATGTTGCGTGTATGTGTGTGAAAGTGTGTATGATATGTTTCCTTTATGAGTTACTTCCCTTGTGCTATTATGACATATTTTAGGTTAACCTGTTTATTTCTAATATGCCTAAAATATTGTGTCATTGTTTATTATTCTACTTTGGCCATTTCATGGAGAGAGTCCATATAGGCTTTGCCTGTTATTCTTTCCAATTGACTTATAACTGTTTTAATAAAATTAGATGAAATGACAAATATTATTTTATGTATAACATTGTATTGTTAGTTTAAAAGCATAGATGTTTCACATGAGTAAAGCTTTGATGTACAATTTGATGTAGTAATATGATATAGGTCTTTCGACCCTCTGTATCCACATACATGTATATCAACATAGTTCTGACATAAACACTAATGACGCTAGCATGATATTTGTAATAAGAAATATTATATAGAAAATGATGGCATGCGATACAGCTGTAATGTTGTAGTTGTGTTCTGTACAATGTACCCTGTTAGAAAAAATCCGCATTATCAAGCATCGTTTTATTATTATTATTATTATATTTTTTTTATTTTTTTTTGGTTAATTTTCTTTGTAAATTATGAACAAGAAACACAAGCAGCAAAAGTATTTTAATACGACGAAGAACTCAGATAAACTGGGTCGACACACCTGTAACATCTACCACACCAAGGTACGTATACATCTATTGTTGTAACCGAAATCTACATTTATAAATATTCATGGTTAACAAGCGATTCCCAGTTCTTGAATAAAATTTGTATCGAGTTTCTCAGCTCCGTATCAAAAACTTTAGCAAAATGCTTTATACAGTGATCATACATCATACATACAGATAAGTGACCTCATTTAACATCACGGTCTCTCTCTCTCTCTCTCTCTCTCTCTCTCTCTCTCTCTCTCTCTCTCTCTCAGCGTACTGGTTTATCTTAGTTGGCCTCTAATTATCAGTTCCAATTCACCACTGACTCGTGCAGATTGCGGGGGTATTAGTCAGCCATCCTGGTGACAGTTCTAGTTTTATTTTGGAAGCTGTCGATTAATCACGTGGTAGAATAATAATTGAGATATATGTTTTGGGAGGAATACAAACGTGTGGAATATTAGTAGATCGTCCACCTCCGCTGACATATCTCTACCAGAGTTATGATGTGAATTTTGTAAAAGAATAACCTCAAGAAAAGGTGATCGAAAGTAAATATTTTTGAGGATCGACCACTCATATCCTCTCTTTAATGGACCATCTATAATTTAAGGTTTTATTTATAGTTTAGGCTGATACTTAACATCTAGTACATATCAGGGCCCATCAGTGAATTTTTAAGTTATTTAGTTATTTATTTCTCATAAAAAATTTGACAAAGATTTTAGCATTGTCGTTAAACTGCGATCAGCCTTATAATCGCCTTTTGAACAACTGGGCTCAAGAGATGATCCATGGTCATATGATGCGGGTAGCATTGAGACATCGGTAGAAGAGCCAAATGACACAAATAGAAAGAAACGACCACACGCGTTTCCAGTGTTCCCTTAATAAAAAGATTACATAGGAAACCAGCTCGAAATAATAATGTAATCATACTGTCCTGGACAATAACAGACAGTATAACTGTATTAGAGGTGTTAAAACTAAAACAATAGTTTAACGATTTTGAAGATGTTATCTTTTTACCTCATATATTTGTTTATGAAATGGTTAAATATTATATTCCTGAGAAAGATAAAACCAATCGGATCTATTTCTTAGGAATAGATCTTATTATTGCAAGAGAGATAACAAAACCACATGTATAAAATATTATATTTTATTATTGGTCTGGCTATTTGGTCACGGATATTATATTGTTATATAGCGGGCGCCGACAATTGGCAGCCCTAAACAGAATCCAAATTAAACATTTATTCCAATATCATCATAAGATCATAGTCATTAAGTTTACTCAATAAGCGAGCGCCGACAACTAGCAGCCCTCAATAAAATTCATCAATTAAATTGAAATTATGATCCATGCAATCAATCAATATTGTTCATATAATCAATCAACCAAGTCGATGAGTTCACAACAATATTCACAGTATGGAGCCAATTGCTCCCTCCATGTAGTCCCCGGCAAACGGTGGCCCTACTGTCGGTAATTGTAAGTCCCTAGTTTCCGCGTAATCGCCATGGGACGAGGAGTCCAAGGAAGGCTATCTGAAGGTCAGATACCTGAGTCGTTATCGGTCACCTTGTTTTGCATCGTGTAAATAACATCATTTACACACTAGTGTTTCATCTAAAACCAGTGTAAAGTTTTAGAACACTGGATGTGATGACCTATTTCAGCTATCCATCTTCCAATTGGTTTGATATTCTAACCTGACAGGAAAATTTCACTGACATTTTGTGGCCCTGTAGTAATGGCGCACATGTAAACGATTCACGGCTTAACGACAGGTACGTAATCACTTATAGGTCACACGACAATTTGTTAACGCCGAGAGATGGAACCAAAACTACCCCGGTAACAACAGACATCGCGATAGGTACACTCTATATGAAACCAAGTATCTTATTTCTACTGTATACTTATCTAAATCATCGTATGAACAAAGATATTAAATACAGGAAAATGCTGTCAGTTCCTCAGGTAAAATACACCTTTGAATAAATCATTTGAATGATAATGGTTTTAAAGGAAACTGTTGCTGAATAAAATATACAAAGACAAAATAACTTTTTCATAACTCGATAAAACAAACACTAGGAAATACTAACTAATATCAAAGCTTTTACCTTGAATATTACACGACAAATGCATTTTTGTATGTTGAAAATCGGAATGTTAATAATTATCTGTACGATAACAATGGAGGAAAACAAAGATCAATATCTCCTCAATTACGATTAAGACGGTGAAAACAAACTAATGCATGGTATTGATTCGTTTACCTGAAACCAGGACATGTTTTTCACGTAAATATCGTATATCTTAGGACTTTCAATATAACTGTACAGCGACACTATTAAATGAAATATGAAAATACAGCATCATTACGGAGGTATTATATATTGAGAAGAATTACATTCAGGGTAGTGAATACCGACATAATGATACCGAAATTATACCTCCAAATCGACATAGCAAGGAGAGAATATCAGCTCAAATATAGATTTGGAAATAAGACCAGGTGGTCCGCTAGAGAAAGCGTCTTCTGTTTCATCGAAGACATCCAACATTATTACCACCACACATGTCAACTAGCACCAAGCCAGTCTGTCTTTATATCGTATAGGGAAATATATTAATTCCCTAGGAGATCATGATGTCGACAGTTTCTTTGATCTTCATCAACCTACACCTGCAATCCAGTGTATTTTTCCCGTCAGTAGTTTGTTTGTTTGTTTGTTTTTGTTTAACGTCCTATTAACAGCCAGGGTCATTTAAGGACGTGCCAGTTTTGGAGGTGGAGGAAAGCCGGAGTACCCGGAGAAAAACCACCGGCCTACGGTCAGTACCTGGCAACTGCCCCACGTAGGTTTCGAACTCGCAACCCAGAGGTGGAGGGCTAGTGTTAAGGTGTCGGGACACCTTAACCACTCGGCCACCGCGGCCCGTCAGTAGTCGACATATGTCACTTCAGTTGTTTTAAAAGGAACGGGTCCTTAAATATCAAATAAATTGGGACATTGAACACCATACGTAGAGGAAGCAGGGATGTTACCATCTAGAAACGGAAAATAGATAATTGGGATAAATAGACAATAACGTTTTTGGTTTTTTACTTCATTTAAAAGATACTTAATTGTCAATGTATCTTTATGTGAAATTTAGGGATAATGCAAGGTATGTTACCTTTTCTGATAAGCTCTTCAATGTAATCAGTCTCGTATGGATAAAAGTCGGCTAAAATATAGGCACAGTTTGTTCAAAAGGTATGGCAATAGTACGTTGGAATAATCATGAACATCGTAGTGAACTATATCAATGTGTCAAGCATTTTTTTCATATGCAGTTTGTATTGTGGTTGATATTATATTGAGTGTGAAGTTTAGTGTCGTAATTTTAGCGTACTGCCCTACATTTTCATAAAGTGTAAAATTTATAGTAAAAATGTTAATAAAAAGTTCATTATGAAATGTAATTCATACCGTATAAAGTAGTTCCTTCATTTCCTTAATTTAAATGTATATGTGTAAATATGTATGCTGATTATCACATATATGCGTATGCATGTTTCAGCCGATTTTTTGTTTGTTTGTTGTGGTTTGGGTTTTTTCACAATTTGGTACAACATTGGCTTTCGTATAACAACCTGTAATAAATTTATTTTGGATAACGTTTATTTGTCATGTAAGGAGTATGACTACAGGTTCAGCGATATGCACGGTTACAGAACGTGACACACATACACAGAGTTTATTTCCCTATCAGATTACGTTACAGGCCGGACTGACTCTGTTTACGGAGGACACCCGCATGGACCTAGATCCTGCCGCTTTGTAAAAGCGAACTATTGCTTGTCATAGTTTGATGATAAACTGTTAAGCATGGCGGTGAACGTTCTCGGTTTGGTAGCTATCGGAGTGTTTTATGTAATAATATTGATTATTGGCATTGTTGCTGGACGTAAAAGTACCAAATCCAACGATGCTGAGGAGTTGTTTGTCGCCAACAGGAGCTTCGGTCTGTTTGTTGCCAGTTTCACTACAGCAGGTAAGTATATAAAATTATCGTGATATATTTCATTTTACAAACTGGGATTCTCCCGAACTGAACATACACTATTTGACATATCACGGACTCTCTTTTTTTGTCTCGACATATTATTGTATTTTGAACAATACTAAACATGAAAAAGAACTCCTTTGTATATGTACTCCCGTGAACTTTTCAGTGACCACATGTTTAAATCATATCAATAGTTAATACAGTCATATTAATATATGTATGTACAAAATTATGAAAGGATCCTTTATAGTCCAGCAGCAGCCCACTAAACCTTGCAGTAGCGTCAACATAATGTTTTTAGTGTTTTGTGTATGTTGGATGAGTGCTGATTCCAAAACTGTGTGGTGCCACTTTGGAACCCTTGAGCATTTTGAAATATTCAAGATGGCCGCCAAGATGGCTAAAAAATCTAAAAATGGCAATAAGTTACTCAATTACTCTAGATTGGCATTTTTGTGTATAAACTGGGGCTTTTAGTGTCATGGATACCATTTAAATCATCTAAAATACAATGCAGTAATCAATTCCTTAATTCAAATTAAAATTGCCGCCAAAATGGCCGCCGAAACCTCAAAATTGCAATAAGTCATTGTTTCCCTAGAGTGGTCTTTGTTGTGTCTTTTTGCACGTTTTATGAGGCAAGGGACACATTATGAACATATTAAAAACCAACTTCATTATGTAATTAGTCGATCCAAGATTTTTAATGACCACCACGAAAATCCAAGTATCAAAATTACAATATACGAAATCAGAGCGCGCAATGACAATGGTTGTAAAAGCCATAATCATGTTTATCAGTCAAATTATTTGTTTTTAAGCATTATACATTTTTTCGTGGATATAGGCGTAACGATTACACCTACCACAACCCATCCACATAAACTTATATAGGGTATAGGCGTACATATGACACCAGCCAAAGCCACTACACATAACTTGTATGGGGGTATAGGCGTACCAATGACACCAAACAAAGCCACTACACATAACTTGTATGGGGGTATAGGCGTACCTATGACTACAACCACAGCCCATACACATAAACTTGTATGGGGGTATAGGCGTACCAATGACTCCAAGCACAGTCCATACACATAAACTTGTATGGGGTATAGGCGTACCTATGACTACAACCACAGCCCATACACATAAACTTGTATAGGGTATAGGCGTACCAATGACACCAACCACAGCCCATACACATAAACTTGTATGGGGGTATAGACGTACCTATGACTCCAACCACAGTCCATACACATAAACTTGTATGGGGTATATGCGTACCAATGACACTAATCACATCCCATCCACATAAACTTGTATGGGGTATAGGCGTACTTATGACTACAACCACAGCCCATACACATAAACTTCAAATGTATGGGGTATCGGCGTACCAATGACACTAATCACATCCCATCCACATAAACTTGTATTGGGGTATAGGCGTACTAATGACACCAACCACAGCCCATACACATAAACTTGTATGATGGTATGTTGTTCGAATGCACACACTGTGCGAATAATAACATCCACTTTAGGTGCATTATATACTATTCTCTCAGCTCTTTCCACATCCATCCTCAGTTCCTTGTTTGTTTGTTTTTTGTTTAACGTCCTATTAACAGCCAGGGTCATTTAAGGACGTGCCAGGTTTTGGAGGTGGAGGAAAGCCGGAGTACCCGGAGAAAAACCACCGGCCTACAGTCAGTACCTGACAACTGCCCCACGTAGGTTTCGAACTCGCAACCTAGAGGTGGAGGGCTAGTGATAAAGTGTCGGGACACCTTAACCACTCGGCCACCGCGGCCCCCTTCCTCAGTTCCATTTCCAGTATCACTCAGTTGATCTGTATATGTTGTCCACTGATTCCCCCAGATGTGTTCTATGGCGCAGTTTCAGAAAATTGTGCATGTAAACTGAGCCTTCTGACAGCCACACATAGCTGTTGCACACGGATGATCACTAGTGCAACCACATCTGATCATCTTCAGAATTCCAGGGTGAGTTGGGGATACGTTGGAAGGCAGTGTAACGGGTGAAAGAGCTTTTGACGCTTCATTCCGGATCCAGCCAAAGTCTCTCGCCTCAAGATCAGATGGGCCTTTCTCTAGCACTGCCTTCTATATGAACGCCTGTATATGAGCACGTTTGACGTTTTTAGCAAATGACTTGATGTTGGTGGCAGAGGCTTTAATTTCGGCGTTGCAGTAAGTTGTTTTTTCGCCAGTTAAGATACCAATATTAATTTTGAAAGTGAGGTTTGGAGATGTGAACTCTGAAATTACTTCATTTATATCTGCTGCCTGCGCACCAAGCTATCTGAGTGTGTGTTCTTTTTTAAGAACCTTCAGTACTGTCCCTTTTCCAAAATATGTAGGCAATAGTCTCACATTCTGACAAAGCATTTGCTGCCAAAAGATGTTGTACTATATTAGCATGTTTCTTTGCCGTTGTTCGTTCGTCTACTGATGACCTTTGTGGACTGGTGGCTTCCATTATGACAGAGCATGTCGGATTCTGGATATAGTACAGGTAAACCAGTAAGATGAATACATAAGTATCGTCACACTGCATTTGCGCCATTGTGTTGCATGACACTTCATTTGCTGTGGAATAGTCATAGTATGCCTCCTCGTGAGTTTTTCTCATGTCAGTTCTTTCTAGCAAGACAATCATATGATCCTCATGTGGCGCAGGGTCAAGTCCAGTTACCACTAGTCTTTGACTGAACGCAGTGTCTGTAGACTGAAAATTAAACATCTGCTGACAAATAAGGTCTGTGGCCTGCACTTTGTTTTCTATGACTGTTGAAAAGGTAAGGGAGCAGTTAGCAAATCATGTGACATCTTGTTGCCCTTTCCCCTGCACACAAATTTCGAGTGCCACTCTTGATGCTATACTCGTAATATCTGTAGAACCCAAGGTACGTATACGAGCTGGCATATCCTCCCTGTGTGAAATAACTTGTGTTTTTGTGTCTTCCTCGCGCATGTCTGCTACGTCTTTGATGAGGCGACTGCAGACATAAAGGCTCAGTGCCCATCGTTTAAAAGTAGATTGGTTAACAAATATTCCCACAAATCATCCAGGACCATGGCCATACCGCATACATGTTGTTATGATAAACATGTCTGACATTCCATTCCACAACCAAGGTTGATGACGCATCACATGCTGACCTCCAAGAATGCTTGACAGAACTGCATATGGAAGGGCTTCTAAGGGTCGCATATAATATAATCCATAAAAAACCCATAAACACCAATAACCATTTTAAGGAAACAATACATGACTTATTGCAATTTTGAGGTTTCGGCGGCCATTTTGGAGGCTATTTTAAATTGAATTAAAGAATTAATTACTGCATTGTATTTTACATTATTTTAATGGTATCTATATCCCTAAAAATCCCAGTCTAGAAACAAAAATTGTAACTCTAGAGTAATAAATGAGTAACGTATTGCCATTTTTCGATTTTGCAGCCATCTTGGCGGCCATCTTGAATATTTCAAAATGCTCAAGGGTTCAAAAGTGGCACCAAGCCGTTTTGGGATCAGCACTCATTCAACATACACAAAACACTAAAAAACATCATGTGGACGCTACTGCAAGGTTAAGAGAGAAATCGGGGTTTGGCAACCGGACTATTATTGAATTATGGGCTTTTGCACATCCTCATCCTGTTTTTTGTTTGTTTGTTTGTTTGTTTCCTTCGGCCTGTTTTAATTCTTTTCCGTCAGAAACTTGGTATCAACACTGTATGCCTGTAGTATCACTGACGTGTCCAAGAAGGACGAAACCTCTATGTTGACTCCCCGAAGTTTATCGTAATCT
Organism: Pecten maximus; assembly: GCF_902652985.1. NCBI lineage: Eukaryota > Metazoa > Mollusca > Bivalvia > Pectinida > Pectinidae > Pecten > Pecten maximus. The sequence goes on along the minus strand of NC_047025.1, from coordinate 18,622,557 downwards.
GCATACCACGTTTTAGTTCATTTGAATAGTGAGGACAGTGTTCATGATATACAGATGTACTTGAAAATCCCGTGAAATCCAATATTTAAGACTATGACATTTATTGCAATTTGGGACTACCTTACCCCCTCATCTGGATTTCTCTTGGTTTTTAATGTCCGCACACTACGACGTTGGAACAACTAATGAGTCCAAGAAGGAAGGAGCAGCTACATTATGCAGTTAAATTCAATTTTGCCTCTACTGTATCTAACTATCAATTTGTATCGAATGACACTGATATCTGTTGTCTTTGTACGATCATTTCAAGAAGTATGATATAAACGTATACATTAATAATGAAGAGTTACAACATTTGCTTCTGTTGACAGCTACCATGGTCGGGGGTGGCTACATCAACGGAACGGCGGAGGCTATGGGGAGGGATGGTATGGTCTGGGCTATAGGACCAATAGGATACAACATTGGCATGGCGATAGGTAAGAATATTTCAAGCATATACAACCTATGATAACTAATTATAATTATTGTTTCGATGATTACAATTTTCGCGGTTTTATCAACATTTTGAAGTAAACGTATTTCTGCAAATATTATATATATAAAAAAGAAGATTTTAATCAATATTAATTGATCGCATTTTTGTAATTTGTTTCTTAAACAAAGTTAAATACCGAACTAGAGTACGTCAAAGTAACAGCATGTACAGTAACGTTAACGGAGGGATAGTTGTGTCGACTTTATGTCAGTTATTAATCATATAAATATTATATTGAGATTGAATAAAACAAGGTCACGGCATTATACACAATAGTCAATTACAATCGCTAGGTATAGCACACATACGTCTATTAATGTAAACTTTATTATCTTACAACTATTGCGTAACACGTTATATCAACTTAAAGTAATCACGCATGTGGGCCTGGATGGAAGCGCGCAAGGGGTTTCACCGTTTGAGGAAACTGGAGCACCCGGAGGAAACCTGCGTGGTCGGACAGGTGACCTCATACCTTTTCACGTCCTAAGTGAAAGGCAGGTGTGTTACCACTGTGTCACCTGACCATCCAAGCCAATGACTATATTAAACAAACCAATATACGTAAATGTTCGTTGACCCTTCACACCACAGAACGTGACCCCTTACACGCGTACATATTGGAGAGAATTAAAATAACCGTTCGTTATATACATTTCTGTGCTCCCGTACTTTTCAAATATAACATTTCCATCTTTAAGTATGAGTATGCATATTGCATTACGTCATAGAGAAGATAGGATTCTAGTCTATACCTTGATAAGGGAAACATTTTCACAGATAAGTTGTGACTTGTAAATTTGTAACTTGTTGTCGAGTCGAAATGAATAAGAATGAAAACACTTATAAAGCTAGGACGATCACTATGTTAAACATTTGTAAACTAAGGCAACTAAGTTACAATCTATTTCAGTACATAAGAATTGAAATCTTTCCTTAAAAAACGTTTTCAGAATTTGCTGTGCTAAGTTATACCAATAGAGACCTATTTTCCGTAACACGTACCTAGCTTTGGGTGGGTGGGCTAGGAAGGTGTTTTAGATAATATGGTTGCATTGCTATACAGAGCAGAATTACCTGTAGATAAAACAGTCGGTGGGATCTTTCGGTCCCCGAATCATTAAGTAATTATATTTAACGCTTCAATAACGTCCAAAGCCATCGTTGACCACCTTTCATTAGGTACTGTTATTTAATATGTTAATAATTCTAAACACCCCACTCTTTGAAAATGAAATACATGAATGTGTGGTTTCTTTACTTGGAGTTTATCTTCTGAAGTTGTCCTCCTCTAGCTGGGATAGTAATTGCACCAAAAGTCCGCAGTATGGAATTCTCGACAATTTTCGATCCGTTCCAGCAGAAGTATGGAAACAGAATGGGAGGACTGCTCTTCTTCCCGGAGTTGTTGGGCGACCTATTCTGGGAGGCCGCCATACTAGGAGCTTTAGGTATATTGACAACTTTAATATTCCGTTTGGTATTGTTTTTGTGAAGACTTTTTGGTAAGGAAGTTACCATTTGCTACCACGTTTTATCACTCACAAATGTCAGTTTCTTTATTGTAGATATTAATAGATGATAATAGATTTGATATATAGAGAATACATGGTTAGTATCTTACAATACAAGGTTTATTTTGGCGAGGGTTAGGAAAGACGAGATGGCGAGCCTTTGGCGAGCCATCTCGTCTTTCCGTTCCGAGCCAAAATAAACCTTGTATTGTAAGATACTTACCATGTATTCTGTTTATCCTGCAACTATTTCACAGTAGCTGACATTCAAGTTAAATGGAAAAAACGTCATTTGTTTACCTTTTTGAACTGAAGCGATGCGTCCGCATTGTGGCGCAGGAATATTTCCATTCATAAGAACTATATTTACTTCCGCCTGTAATGTCACTGCGCTGTTACAATATAGTTCCGATCATTTTTGCTACCTCAAAGTGTAATTTCACACATATGTATTTTTCTGGATTCTCGTACAATGTAGCAGACGCTGACAGCTGACGATTGTTGACAAACAATATGACGTCATCATTATCAGGTCAAAGTTTGTGCGCGTGATCATGAGGTCAACTTGAAAGTAGTTCCGTCAGAGTTGGAAAAAGTTCACGTGAATCCTATTGACGGATAAAGCACTTCGTATTGACGGATAAAGCACAAGTTTATCCGACAGTAGTTATCGGTCAGTGAGTGTGGCAGTTGCAGGATAAATGTTAATAACAATCGGATACCATGATTTATCCTGCAACTGCCACACTCACTGACCGATAACTACTGTCGGATAAACTTGTGCTTTATCCGTCAATACGAAGTGCTTTATCCGTCAATAGGATTCACGTGAACTTTTTCCAACTCTGACGGAACTACTTTCAAGTTGACCTCATGATCACGCGCACAAACTTTGACCTGATAATGATGACGTCATATTGTTTGTCAACAATCGTCAGCTGTCAGCGTCTGCTACATTGTACGAGAATCCAGAAAAATACATATGTGTGAAATTACACTTTGAGGTAGCAAAAATGATCGGAACTATATTGTAACAGCGCAGTGACATTACAGGCGGAAGTAAATATAGTTCTTATGAATGGAAATATTCCTGCGCCACAATGCGGACGCATCGCTTCAGTTCAAAAAGGTAAACAAATGACGTTTTTTCCATTTAACTTGAATGTCAGCTACTGTGAAATAGTTGCAGGATAAACAGAATACATGGTAAGTATCTTACAATACAAGGTTTATTTTGGCTCGGAACGGAAAGACGAGATGGCTCGTCAAAGGCTCGCCATCTCGTCTTTCCTAACCCTCGCCAAAATAAACCTTGTATTGTAAGATACTAACCATGTATTCTCTATATAAAGGTTAACAGAAATGCAATATAATTAGATGGTTGTAAGAACATCAAAATAGAATTATTTGATAGTAAAAAATAGAAAGAAATACATGGTTATAAGAATAATGAGATGTTGTCACGTGGTTGTAAGAGCAATCACGTAGTTTTTAAGAAAAATGAGGTGTTATCACGTGACTGTAAGAACAATAAGATGTCATCACGTGACTGTAAGAACAATGAGATGCTACCACGTGACTGTAAGGACAGTGAGACGTTATCACGTGACTGTAAGAACAAATGAGATGCTATCACGTGACTGTAAGAACAATGAGATGTTATCACGTGACTGTAAGAACAATTATGTTATCACGTGGCTGCACATCTTCGCTAGCCAAGGCTTCTGATTCTGTGGAGTGTAACGTAAGCAGAAGCCTTGGCTAGCGAAGATGGTACGTGGCTGTAGGAACAATGATACATGTATGTAAGGTTAACTGGATACCATCGTGTGGGATACATTAGTCCCTGTTATATATACCGTTACTGTGTTTTGTATCAGTAATGATTAAACAATTATCTCCTTAAAAATCAATTTTGAAATACATTTTTTATATGTAACAACCGAAATCAAGGGAGACAACTTTTTATACCACATCTTTAACGTTTGTTTGAATACTACTTCTGTCCCCCGTACTACATTGCATCAAATAACATTAAATCAAATAATAAAATAGAGCTTGTTGTATGACGTATTTCCTGTTCGTAGGCACCACGCTATCCATCGTTCTGGGCCTGGATATGACCATGTCCGTGATCGTGTCCGCCTGTGTGGCGGTCGTCTACACATTCTTCGGGGGTCTCTACGCAGTAGCTTACACCGACGTCATACAGCTGTTCTTCATGGGAATAGGGTTGGTAGGTAGTTTCCATATATACAGTGTTAACATGTTATCACTCATAATTAAGACACAATTACAAGTAATATATAGGTATAGAAATATTGAAAATGAATATCGATTTCCAACGAGTCCAAAATGATGAAGCTGAAGATTAATTTTGAGGTTACATAACCTTATGTAGATGTTTTAAGGTTGTATAACCTCAGTTAGATGTTTTAGGATTGTATAACCTTGTGTAGATGTTTTAGGGTTGTATAACCTTGTGTAGATGTTTTAAGGTTGTATAACCTCAGTTAGATGTTTTAGGGTTGTATAACCCGACGTAGATGTTTTAGGGTTGTATAACCCGACGTACAATGTAGATGTTTTAGGGTTGTATAACCTTAGTTAGATGTTTTAGGATTGTATAACCTGATGTAGATGTTTTAGGGTTGCATAACCTTAGTTAGATGTTTTAGGGTTGTATAACCTTAGTTAGATGTTTGAGGGTTGTATAACCTTATGTAGATGTTTTAGAGTTGTATAACCTTATGTAGATGTTTTAGGGTTGTATAACCTTAGTTAGATGTTTTAGAGTTGTATAACCTTATGTAGATGTTTTAGGGTTGTATAACCTTATGTAGATGTTTTAGGGTAGTATAACCTTAGTTAGATGTTTTAGGGTTGTATAACCTTATGTAGATGTTTTAGGGTAGTATAACCTTAGTTAGATGTTTTAGGGTTGTATAACCTTAGTTAGATGTTTTAGGGTTGTATAACCTTATGTAGATGTTTTAGGGTTGTATAACGTTAGTTCGATGTTTTAGGGATGTATAACCTTGTGTAGATGTTTTAGAGTTGTATAACCTTATGAAGATGTTTTAGGGTTGTATAACCTTATGTAGATGTTTTAGGATTGTATAACCTGATGTAGATGTTTTAGGGTTGCATAACTTTAGTTAGATGTTTTAGGGTTGTATAACCTTATGTAGATGTTTTAGGGTAGTATAACCTTAGTTAGATGTTTTAGGGTTGTATAACCTTATGTAGATGTTTTAGGGTTGTATAACCTCAGTTAGATGTTTTAGGGTTGTATAACCTTAGTTAGATGTTTGAGGGTTGTATAACCTTATGTAGATGTTTTAGAGTTGTATAACCTTATGTAGATGTTTTAGGGTTGTATAACCTTAGTTAGATGTTTTAGGATTGTATAACCTTATGTAGATGTTTTAGGGTAGTATAACCTCAGTTAGATGTTTTAGGATTGTATAACCTTATGTAGATGTTTTAGGATTGTATAACCTGATGTAGATGTTTTAGGGTTGTATAACCTGATGTAGATGTTTTAGGGATATATAACCTGATGTAGATGTTTTAGAGTTGTATAACCTTATGTAGATGTTTTAGGGTTGTATAACCTTATGTAGATGTTTTAGGGTTGTATAACCTTATGTAGATGTTTTAGGGTTGTATAACATTAGTTAGATGTTTTAGGGTTGTATAATCTTATGTAGATGTTTTAGGGTTGTATAACCTTAGTAAGATGTTTTAGGGTTGTATAACCTTAGTAAGATGTTTTAGGGTTGTATACCCTTAGTAAGATGTTTTAGGGTTGTATAACCTTATGTAGATGTTTAAGGGTTGTATAACGTTAGTTAGATGTTTTAGGGTTGTTTAACCTTAGATGGTTTAGGGATGTATAACCTTATGTAGATGTTTTAGGGTTGTATAACCTTAGTTAGATGTTTTAGGGTTGTATAACATTAGTTAGATGTTTTAGGGATGTATAACCTTATGTAGATGTTTTAGGGTTGTATAACCTTATGTAGATGTTTTAGGGTTGTATAACCTTAGTTAGATGTTTTAGGGTTGTATAACCTAATGTAGATGTTTTAGGGTTGTACAACCTTAGTTAGATGTTTTAGGGTTGTATAACCTTATGTAGATGTTTTAGAGTTGTATAACCCGACGTAGATGTTTTAGGGTTGTATAACCTTAGTTAGATGTTTTAGGGTTGTATAACCTTATGTTGATGTTTTAGGGTTGTATAACCTTAGTTAGATGTTTTAGGGTTGTATAACCTTATGTTGATGTTTTAGGGTTGTATAACCTTGTGTAGATGTTTTAGGGTTGTATAACCTTGTGTAGATGTTTTAGGGTTGTATAACATTAGTTAGATGTTTTAGGGTTGTATAACGTTAGTTAGATGTTTTAGGGTTGTATAACCTTGTGTAGATGTTTTAGGGTTGTATAACCTTGTGTAGATGTTTTAGGGTTGTATAACATTAGTTAGATGTTTTAGGGTTGTATAACGTTAGTTAGATGTTTTAGGGTTGTATAACCTTATGTTGATGTTTTAGGGTTGTATAACCTTGTGTAGATGTTTTAGGGTTGTATAACCTTGTGTAGATGTTTTAGGGTTGTATAACATTAGTTAGATGTTTTAGGGTTGTATAACGTTAGTTAGATGCTTTAGGGTTGTATAACCTTATGTTGATGTTTTAGGGTTGTATGACCTTATGTAGATGTTTTAGGGTTGTATAACCTGATGTAGATGTTTTAGGGTTGTATAACATTAGTTAGATGTTTTAGGGTTGTATAACGTTAGTTAGATGTTTAGGGTTGTATAACCTCAGTTAGATGTTTTAGGGTTGTATAACCTTAGTTAGATGTTTTAGGGTTGTATAACGTTAGTTAGATGTTTACGGATTGTAAAACCTTTATGATATACACACTGATCCTTGTCAAACGTTGCAGAAGAAATAATGTGGATTTTAATTAGATGACATTATTCTTAATCGTTTGATATTTCACCAGTAATGCTGCATTATGTGAAATATATTCTTTGCAACGAATACAATCAAACAGAATACACAAACTCGCGATACAGTAATGAAGGCATTGGATTATACAGACAAACATTTTATTCTGGCTTCCCAGCCACAGCCGAAATTAAGTAGACACGCTGTGACATCTGCCGTACTCTGTAAAAGGTCAGAGTGTTGTAGACTGTGATGTTTGACTTACTTCACAAGTTCTCTCTGTTGATGTCCTCTACTATATATCTTATTGTATGAGAGATCGCTTGACGAATACCACTTGGTATGTTTTATAAGTTTGGGGAATATCTAGAATGAATAAACAACGACTTGAAGGGAAAACAAAAAACAAAACGGTCATCTTCAATATAACCAGTTAAGACTACATATGTAGAATGTACGTAGATAAGTATATTGATGTACGTCAGACAAATACGCACGTCGTATTACAGGTATGTCGTGAGGTTGTGGTCAGTAATCATATACTGTCGTATAACAGGTATGTGTCGTGAGGTTGTGGTCAGTGATCATATACTGTCGTGTAACAGGTATGTGTCGTGAGGTTGTGGTCAGTGATCATGTACTGTCGTATAATAGGTATATGTCGTGAGGTTGTGGTCAGTGATCATATACTGTCGTATAACAGGTATACGTCGTGAGGTTGTGGTCAGTGATCATATACTGTCGTATAACAGGTAGGTGTCGTGAGGTTGTGTTCAGTAATCATATACTGTCGTATAACAGGTAGGTGTCGTGAGGTTGTGGTCAGTAATCATATACTGTCGTATAACAGGTAGGTGTCGTGAGGTTGTGGTCAGTGATCATATACTGTCGTATAACAGGTATATGTCGTGAGGTTGTGGTCAGTAATCATATACTGTCGTATAACAGGTAGGTGTCGTGAGGTTGTGGTCAGTAATCATATACTGTCGTATAACAGGTAGGTGTCGTGAGGTTGTGGTCAGTAATCATATACTGTCGTATAACAGGTAGGTGTCGTGAGGTTGTGGTCAGTGATCATATACTGTCGTATAACAGGTATATGTCGTGAGTTTGTGGTCTCAGCCGGTTAGAACACCGGCCACAAACAGTTCGATGCTCCCTACCCTTGTTGGTTTGTATTTCTCGGGAAGCTCGTAAACGGGCCAGTCTGTGCTGTCGTTGGTGTGTCCTTGGCAAGGCATTTTACCCTAATTGCTCTGGATGGCATGTGAAGGGTCTCCCTTTTTGTTTTTTCAGTAAGGTAGTCACCAACTACTACAAGGAGACCCCGCCTCAAAATAGCCCTGGCTGTTCCAGGACGATAACACCAGCAAACAAACAAACTAGTGATCATATTATGTGTTATAGCATGTATTTGTGGTTAATTTTAGGTGAATGATCACTTTGAAATAGCAAGCATATGTCATAATTTCATTGTCAGGGGTCATATACTGTCATATAGAAGTTATACATCGTGATTTTGATGGTAATAATTTCCATGACAAGTAACTATCATTGTTCAGAAGAGTATATATTCTGTTCCATGGAGAAATTATAATGTGAATTTCGAAATTGATATTAACCTAGAAAAACCTAGATTATCTGTGAATTTGAGATTAAATACTAGTTAGGTCAACTATACTGTCCTGTCCTGTCAGAATACGTGTATCAACATTTAGTTTAACTCCGACAGCATGATAGGTAGCCTAAGCAATCAGACTTGGTATGTCCCGCTTTACAGCTGATGTATAATGTATACAATAGAGTTGTAATGTAATCTGGTGTTATATTATCGTAACAAAGGCTTGGTTATGCCTGTGTCATTACCACTTCAGATCTACTTCAGAGACAATATGTTTCACAGCATGTAGGGTTTCTTCCTCGAGCAACAAGATGGTACGGCGGCTCCGAATCACATTCATGTCAAATACTCTATCAGTTTAATTGACGTACCGTCTTAGACACGGGATGTACAAGGATTCACACACTTAGCGTGAAATATGCATTGTCATACGTGTTACGTGGACTAGAAACAGACTAAGCCAGTACCTACCGTATTAAGTTAATATAAGTTCATTTGGTTATAATCATATCTAGATATTTGCATATATTCATGTTAGTATATGTCGGCCTATTAAGGCCACCATAAATTAATATCTATCTTATACAAAATACTAGGTTATACATACATACTATCTTGTCGACAATAAAACTTGCCCTTGGTCTTCATAAACCTTCATCTCTCGAATATCCATGTTATTAATTTCTCAGTCAGTAATCGACGGAAATCGTGATGATGTAACAAGCATTGAATATCGAACCACATGGAACATATTAACACTGTACGTAGGGGAAGCAGGGATGTTACTATCTAGAAATGGAAAATTAACAAATGGGAAATTGAAATTATCACCCGTATCATACAGCGAGGCTTATGTTGAAGAGGTTGCTGTGTCCCTGATTTCTACAGCGTCTATTTAATGATATCATATTGTCAGCCTATAGATGAAACTGAAGGGCTTAGCAACGTCTGTTACCTATTCTGTGAAGCTCTACAGTATAGATAGCCTCTTATAAAAACAAAAATAAGTGGGCCAGTAGAGGGGCACAGTTCGCTCCCATGTGTATGCCAATACTTTTGGGAGGTCTGACCACCAAACTCAATACTGATGTTGTTGATCAGAAATTCAATCATTCTCATGGTTTCATCTCCGGTGTACTTCATACGAGACTTAGTCGTACGTTGATCGAAATATGCTGGTAGTTCACAACGAAGGTAATTTTGGAATGGGGAATGATTGTATAAAGAGTAGAAAGAATTTTGACGGAAGAAACGTTTTTAGGAGGGAAATATTCAAGATTCAATCAAAAGAAGGATTTTTTTAACCCACAGTGTATTAATTCCTGTTCTGAATGGTAGTAAGAAATTGGGATAAAAATAAAGTTAAAAACAACTGGAGCCAGCAATGATTCGGTGTTTGTTAGTACATGAACGAGGTACCTTTCTCCCTATCAGTTATTTGGAAATATCGCAACGCTCTAGAACTATCGGACAGTCTTTAGGAAACCCAAGCAACTTTATGGCAGGGTTCTCCTGATTGTCAAGCAAGCCTAGTTAATTTGGCATACCAGAAAGGTTAAAGTGTTTTCAGACCAAATTATTAGATGCTTTATGTTCAGTAGAATGTTCAGGCACAACCATACCTGTCATGTAAATCTTTCAGTTAGGTTTTGGCATTTGTATCCGGAAACAGAAACATATGTTTTGTTTTCCTAATGAATTATAAACTGCTAGACCTAGTGGATTTATGTCACCCCGACAATGAATCCAATGCACCATGTTATCATTTTACTAATTATCATAGGTATCTAAGTTGTCGTATAAACTACTAAGTCGTACATACATGATAGTAATCTTGAATGTACATGATGATTATATGTGTACTACGCCGCCTTTCAATCATTTGATAAAAAAAATCACAAGAAATAAATATGATGCCAAATATGCAGGAACTATGTGTGAATTCCATTGTCTTTATATTACATAATTATACAGGTCATCTGTTCTTCTATTGTTTATAATATGGAGGTTACTCATTGTACAATTCAACTAATACAGTATCGAAAAAGGCGACCTATAACTGACATTGGAAATATCTAACATAAAATACCGAAATTAGTGAATCAGAGGGTAAATAACTTCTCCTTCTTCATTGTACCATCTGTTTAGATTTTTTTTTTAAATTATTTTTCTTGGCTTAACCTTTTCACAATTTTGGCCCCCGGCATCACTGACTATTCTTAGAAGGACAAGGCAATTTATGATGTCTCTAACATCAATGACGAGTCCTAGAAGGACGACACAGATGTATGATGTCTTTAATATCAATGACGAGTCATAGAAGGACGACATAGCTGTGTGATACAGATAATGATATATCTCGTTATAGATAAGGGTCAAAGAAGTAATATGAACAGTATAATCGTTATAGATAGATATACCACCAAATATTTCCTTTTGATTTGCCAGGTGTTAGCCATACCATTTGCCGCCAAGAATCCTGCCGTGGATTTGTCTCGTGTGGAGAATACATGGACGGGACAACTTGACCCACAATTCATTGGACTATACATAGATACAATTTGTATGCTGATTATGGGAGGGATGCCGTGGCAGGTGAGGCTATAACAACATATTTGTATTCAAAGTTTGAATGAGTAATTACTACACTGAGAAGTGTGGGAATTATGATGGACAAATATTGCCAACAAAACTTTACGGATATCTACGGGTACCTTTTGGTAACCACCTTCATCAGCCCTTACTGTAATCGGTAAGGAGATTTGCAATAATCTGGTGTGTGATTCAGTCAAGTGACTCTTTAACATTTTGTTTCTGCACTGAGAGTATTTGGTGGCTGAGACTGATATATACATGTAGTTTATACAGCTGATAAAATCACGTGAGAATAGTTTACACGTGATAGAAGGCTGTGCTGAATTACTTCATATATTGTATTGACAACAACAACAACAACAACAACAACAACAACAACAACACAAGTTAAAGTGGCCGTATCAAAGCTTTATTATGGTCATCGACTTTCATTGGTCACGAATTGTTTGATATACAGATATAAAGATTTTACAGATCTTATCCAATGACCATATTGATACCTGTCATTACCATTAGGTGTGATGAAGCTAACACTACGGCAAGCCAACCTCTCATTTATCCATGGAGCAATGTTGATCCAATAATCAATCAATTATGTTAAATATATTATATAATCATGTAAGGTATCTGATTTACTTAATTTCACGTTTTCTATACTTTATAAGATATCTTGCATACTTTTTAAATAAGATATCCTATAGATATAAGACCTGGCTTGCCATATAACACTGTGATTTAATGACTGTACGTAGTTTATAATTTATGTGTGAATACTTTGTAGTTGTCGTTTGATACTACCTAATGGACGTTATAGGATATGAAGCTGATTTCAGCAACAACTTTTTTTTTCAAAGTCTTCATCTGTGGTGTCATATTTATAAATGACATTGATTTATTGTGTTATTGTGTTAGGCAGTCATAAGCCATTGAGAGATGATACAGGCCATCCGTAGGAGGCAAACGATCCGTCAGAGGTCGTTCAGGACGACCATTTAAAGTCATGCCAAAAACTCACAGCTAGAAAACAGCCGTCATAAGAAGTAATGAAGAGAGTTTTAATGTAAATTAGAGAAAACAGTCGCATGTCATCAAACAAACATTTCGGATCGCCGATTACTATGTTATCGTTGTTTGATACTAGGCCAGTTAACAGTATGTTTAGTAAGTATATATCTGTTAATTGACTAGGCATTGTACCAGAGAGTGTTGGCCTGTAAGAGCCCCACACTTGCCAGGAATGCGTGTCTATTGGCCGCCGTCATCTCTCTTCTCCTAGCGATCCCTCCTGCTGCAGTTGGGGTAATAGGGTCTGCCACAGGTATGTACATATAAGCCACCAGAAACAAAATTTTGTAGTGACATCCTGAATTCCTTACAGAGTGATTAACCTCATGTTGGGTAGTGTTATACCTGTATCGGTTATTTCAATAACGGACATATATACTTGTATATGCTCACCCCGCACCATATCCGTTTACAGCTTTGTATGTTATTTAGTTTTACGAAAAAATTGTTAGACAGCTTCGTAAATAATAGATTTCTCAACATCCCGATCTCCGCGTTTGCAAATAATTCAGATTGTAAGATAGCGCAATTCATACCTGGTAAATAACATTGATTTCCCAATATCTCGATCTAACAGGTTTATATATGTGCGTGCGTGCGTGCGTGCGTGCGTGCGTGCGTGACCAATATCAAATCAAGTAGTAAGCTATCAATGTAATAGTAAGGTGTCACCGGAAATAAATAAATACGTGAATACTCCCCTGACAGCACGATATCACAGCTTTGAAAACAACGTCTAGATAGCACAATCTCATATATATCTTATCACACAATCTTAATTGTTTACATTTTAACCTGCATTTTGTATAAAGTCGCAAAACAAGTTTTGAGTCGTCCAAGCTCACATAAAATGTGTGACGTTTGTATATATTTACCACTAAATGTAAACTCAACCGATGCAGGAACCACAGCATGTTCAAATAACGGTTTCCAAGGTTTACCCAGTCCTACACCAGAACTGCTAGATTTGTACTAAGCAAATACTAGATCATCCTATGTCACTTTCATTGAATCTAGTAATGTGACCACCTAGCCGGTACTTGGTCGGTCCAAATCGAGCAGACTGAGTCATTGTTCATTGTATCGAATATAACATTGATTTTCTTCTTTTAGATTGGAATGCCACCGACTTTAAGGGCAATGTACCGCTGGACTACAAACAATGGACTCACATTTTCCCCATGGTGCTTCAGTACCTCTGCCCAATGTCAGTTTCCATCATCGGTATAGGGGCCGTCTCGGCAGCAGTGATGTCCTCAGCCGATTCATGTGTTCTCGCCACAGGAAGTGTATTTGCAAATAACATTTACAAAAACATATTTCGACCAAAGGTAATTTGTTTCAAATATCTATGGAAAATAGGAAATACGATACTATTACTTAACTAAAGAAGTGATGAAATAGTGTTATTTTCAAATCTGTGTTGAAAGCAAATGAAAATGACATTTGTAAAAGCACAATAGAAAACAGCATATGTTAAACATGTAATATCAATTAATCCCAAGACTAATTTTAATTTATTGACAACTGTGTACCATTAATTATTTCAATATTAACCACTGAAAACATTTAACTCATTAATGTCTACAGTAGCGTTTATATATATATTCATATATTGTTGGGGTTTTGTGCATCTTGTTTTGTTAATTGACGCTGTGGTTTATCAAATGTTTATTTGCCACTTCTGAGAGGCGAACAAGTCATCGTTGAAACTCTGCATAAACATCAAAAGTTACATTGAGTAAAATTAAAAAACATTTTGTATCGTTTCACAAATGCAGATTTGTTGACGGACCAGGAATATATTATAAAGAGGTTTCCTTGAAAGACTTTGTTTCTACACAGTAATAGTTAGATTTGTTCATTGATCGCTGGTAAATGTTGAGCATCTTTAAAGAAACTGAGGCTAATCCAGGGAAATGTGAGTTTTCCTGGTCCAAGTCATCAAAGTCAGAGCAGCTATGCACTCCAAAGAAGGAAGGTTCTACAACAACACAAATGCCAAAGCTACGGCGCTGTAGTCTTTTCTCTATAGTGCTCTACCAAAAACCTTTCGTCGATGTCAAATTAAGCACAATTCCATATAGGACCTCATGATCATTATAGCATTTGCTGGATGGAAAGAGCAACTAACCATATAATGATCATAACTGATTTGAATAAAAAATAAGTCAATTTTGGTGGCATTAAATTTGACTTGGCTGGCGACATCATCATAATTGAGCCCAGATAGCTGAGGAATGGAGACCTTAGGTTGAGAAAAGGAAGGTGCCAATTGACGCACAAGAACTTGTTGAAGAGCCATTCCCGATGATGCGGCACCAAGCCACGCGACCTTAATTCTTCACTTTAACTTTGATGCCACGTACATTTGAAGTAACAGCCTCCGAAGAGAACAAAGAATCAATTTAACGTATTCAGTACATTAATCAGAGTTCATATTTAATGTTCATATTATCATATTCTAATGGTATTTATCCTTGTATATTCCAGGCCACTCAGAGAGAGATAGTGTGGGTCCTTCGTGGGACCATTATCGTCGTGGGCAGTGCTGGAGCGGCCATTGCTCTCACCGTGGGCAGCGTATACGGACTCTTTATCCTGTGTGCTGACCTAATGTACGTCATACAGTTCCCACAGCTCGTCTGTGTTCTTTGGTTAAAGTGTGCTAATACATACGGTAGTCTCACTGGCTTCATCGTCGGACTTTTCCTCCGTGTGGCCGGCGGAGAACCATTCCTCAGTATAGATTCTTTGATTAAGTATCCCATGCATCACGAAGAATATGGACAGCTCTTCCCTTTCAAAACTCTTGCAATGCTTTGTTCTCTTTTCTCTATTATTGGCGTTTCCTATGTGACAGAGCGACTTTTTACCCATGGAACGTTATCCAAAAAATTCGACATCTTTCGTTGCTATACGGAAAAGGAAGAAGAACAGAAGACAGGCGATGCTGAAATGGAAAAGAAAGAACCTCTTATGACGAATACAGATCCAGACTTTTTCGAAAACGGTCGATTCGAACTTCGCACCCGAAATCAAGGCAAATCTATTAATTCCTTCTGAAAACCGGATGTTTATAACTATCCAGACAACTGCCATATAGGCAGTGAGAAGATGTGTAAATCTTTATCCATGGTAATAGCATAAACTAGCTATCTCTAATTTATAATCAGAGAAAATATAAGTGTAAATATTATGACAGCAATGCTCTGGCGAATATTGCCATTACAGGTATGAATGATTTATCACATTTGTAAAGTGAACAATATTCCACGCATTCTGTGAAATTTGAAGGTTACAATTTTACTGTTATTATCATTAAAGTACAACCACGACAAGTTAGATAGGTACGGAACCAGTTTACAATTACCCAGATCTTGTTCCAACTGTATATACATATAGATTGTATATGTTGAATAAACTCAATACCTTGAATAAGAAACATCACATCGCTTGGTTCCAGTAGACTTTGCTGGGTCGTGGTAGGACGGCTTTGGAAATATTGAGTAGAAGCGGTGAATGCTGAATGGCAGCTCCGGCTGTATTTTCACCAAAGATATTGTATATTTTACGTCTACACTAGGATCTTATTGTAAAAGTTATCCCATTAACCAGCCATTTTATTAACTGAAAATAAAACTATTTTCAATATATATTGTATGATCCTTAATATCTTTTTTATCAATGCATGTTTTTTATGCATCAAATATTTCTAAGCATTTCTAAAGTTACTCGATTGATTGGTAAATACAGTGACATAAGACTTAAGGTAAAAATGACACTTATCTCTTGTACATGAATTCGCTCAATATATTTGATTACAGAATGTATGATACCTATGTAAGACTTTTCCTGCTGCCTGAGTACAGTTTAGACAATAGTGATTAAACATACAAGGGAGTAAACAATCCACAGTTATAATATTGTTATCATTCGCCGCCTCATGGAGTATGATCATGTTCGTTTTTGAGGTATTTGATAATTGGTCATAATAGATGAACCAGATGTACTACTTAAAACCAGTTTTATACGTCAATACTATATAGTTTAATTATACTTAAAAATAAAATCACACAATGAGTGCTCCCGTAAATATTCTAAATTTCGATACATTAAGAGCGATGTTCCGGAAAAGTATTGATTACCCTGTTCCCACAGAAGTAGTCGAAGTTAACTGATTTAAGTAGCGTCGTTATAGAGTTTCTACAAAATCATTGAAGGTTGTTTACATTTATCTTTTTATGACCCTCCTTTACGAGGGTTACATATTCAATCAGTACTGAACTCTAGGATTAGACTATTACGAGTTGAAAATGGCATGGTTACATTCGACCTAATACAATTTTAATTGGTGTAGTAGACTGTCATTGAATAAGTTTGGCCGGAGAATGATTTATATTTCTGTTATCTTGTATCAACGATGTACCGAGACACTTGTTTCACACAGTATTGAAAAGGTCGTGCATTATTGTACTCCGAAGGCAAAGCATGTTTTATTTATAAACATGGCTTTGGGTTTTAGTTTAAATGCATCTAATATTTGCAGAACAGTGGCAAAAGGTAAATAACAAAATCAACGCCTTCATTGATATGGTCTGGTATTGGACAGCACAATAGTATTAGGAGTGATCTCGTAGACACCGCTGGGTCGTGGTAGGACGACAAATGAAACATTAAGTACAAGCGGTTATTGTCGAATTGTAGCTCCGGATGTATTTTCTCCGAAGAGTATTGCATTAATGACAGTTACTCAAGAATCTGACTGTAAAAGTGATCCCCGTGACTCGCTGTTATTCTGTTCTAGCATTACTGACAATAAAACTACTAACTACGTAAATCTAAATGCAAGTAATGTAACGCCTTTGTATGATACTTGTGAATTAAATGCTCTCTGTCCATAAAGATACAATCACCTATATCAAAGGCTCTGACTATTCTATAAGGTGTGGTTATCCGCACGGAATATTGCATGTTAAACGAGTTACATACAATCTATCATTCTTCAAACGTTTACTAAACGCTCTAAGCAAAAATCAAAATAATAACAATGATATGTGATATGAATAGTTTATTCTATCAAAATATAAAGGTTATTGAAATATGATGTTGTTAGGTTGTTTTTCTCCGGAAGTACTGTAAAATGTTTGAAGGTAATTTCGGTTTACAAACAACTAATATTCGAAATTAAAATCAGCGCAATCTCAAAATATGGACACATCTAAATTATATAGACAGATCCTTAAGAAATTAAGGATTGTTCTGAAGAAGTCGGGATCTTTGATTTCGTTAACGCCACCCGGAATGTAAATACACTTGTTTATCCTGCAACTGCCACCGCATTGTCGGAATACACCCACCATATATATGTTTGCTGTATACGGCAGTGACGGAAAACAGCTGTATTTTGGAATCTTAGCACGTGCGTAAATTCGACTGACCTACTTCAAAGTGAATCAATGTTTAAAAGGCGAACATATTTTTGTCATTTTTGACACCGTTTCACTTCAAAATGATTATTTTTTATGATTATTTTTTATGACTGTTGCAGGATAAATAGAATACATGGTCAGTGTCTTAAAATATGAGCTGTAGTTTTGGCTCGGGACAGAAAAACAAAAGTGGTTCGCCAAGGCTCGCCACTTTCGTCTTTCTTTACCCTCGCCAAAATACAGCTTATATTCTAAGACACTGACCATGTATTCTCTATACATGTCGAATGCAACTAGAACCGTGTTATCAAAGAATGACGCAGTGAAATCAAAAATCCATCGTCGGGTAATTGTTGATTAAGTTTTCTCTGCACAAAGATGCAATTACCCATATGGAAGGCTGGCACCATTCTGTATAAAATGTATTGCCGAAAGGATGTCATGTATTGATTGACCCCTTCAGCAAAAGTTAGGATGGATTCCAATGCACAAACATACAGATCAGGAACCGGAAGACATAATTACAGACGTAATAAACTTTCCAGTTGACGATTCTCTGAAGGATAGTCCCCAACTCTGCCAAGTTTTGTATTTATGTCTCAATGAATATAACGCCAAAGTGTACATGTTATAAAGTGCAATTGCTATGTCCTATTTTACCTTGGACGCGGATTCAATGTAAATGGAAGATCTTTTGATAATCCTATAATAAGTTATATACAAATACATAAGCTCGCATATGGATCTAATCCCCATTGGTACGCGGAGCTTTGAGTAGCATTTGATTTGTTTGGTTTGTTTTTGTTTAACGTCCTATTAACAGCCAGGGTCATTTAAGGACGTGCCAGGTTTTGGAGGTGGAGGAAAGCCGGAGTACCCGAAGAAAAACCACCGGCCTACAGTCAGTAGACTGGCAACTGCCCCACGTAGGTTTCGAACTCGCAACCCATAGGTGGAGGGCTAGTGATAAAGTGTCGGGACACCTTAACCACTCGGCCACCGCGGCACCTAATTTTGAGTAGCAAGGCAGATATACAAATGGAACGTTGACATGACGGTCTTATCTTTGTTGTAAGCTATACAACGGTCGGTGTTTGGTATTCAGAAAAAGTCAGTTATGCAATTAAATATCGGGATATAATTTTCATATTAAAATGGCTCATCGAAACTTAACATTAAAATTGGAGTGATCGTCTTTTCACGTTTAACACATAAAGATTATATTGTGCCAAGTTCAACCATTTGTTCCGAGTTCCCTGCATGGTGGCATTAAAATGATTTGATTGGCGTTGATAGATTTCACCTTAAAACATCAATATACAGTAATAACAGTTTTAGCGCAATGATCTGGGTCCAGTTGTTCAAAAGGTGAATACCTTAATCACTTAATGATTGAAAATCTCATTTCTCCTTTACTTCAAAATCTGTGTTTGTATATTCCTTCAATAGGCAGGTAGGAAGACACGAATATGTGCTATAGTTTCATAGAATTTGGTCAAGTAAGTTTTACCAGAAATGATTTTACGGGGATTGTTGTTTCGCTGTGATTAGCCTAATTACGTTTTGAACAACTGGGCAGCAGGACTGTTAATTGCTTTTTTGAGGTAGAGTTTCACTTTCTTTTGTTTACACGTCCTTTTGGTAACCCCCGTTGTATTAGTAAACAACAATATGTATGAAAGTTGTGGAATAAAAAACAAATTGTGCTTGTTCGTTGTAAGTGGTAAGAGTAGCAGATTTGGGCTGTCGTAGTTCAACAGCTCTGTGCACATTCCAGGCACGTATGTAGATACAACTGACAAGATGTTAATACGATACGTACTGAATGGACTTGGCTCACAGCAGATATCTGAACATATATCATAGCGATGAAGAGATGATTCGGGTCAAACGTACTTTTAAGTTGTTATGACAACGTCACGTCCGAGATTTAAAAGATATCCATTTGATGATTGAGATTCCGATTACTAAATCTAAATTTACACTGACTAATTGTACAATGTATTGAATGTTTAACACTTTCAAATATCGTGCCTATATTTACTCTTTGCATGT
This sequence comes from Pecten maximus, assembly GCF_902652985.1. NCBI lineage: Eukaryota > Metazoa > Mollusca > Bivalvia > Pectinida > Pectinidae > Pecten > Pecten maximus. Next base: position 18,602,776 of record NC_047025.1, on the reverse strand, counting down.
AAAACATTGCACTAGGACAAACTCAAAATACAGACATATAGACAATCATTATTGACACAAATTGATAAATTGTAGACAAAATATGAGCAAATTATAGAATTTACATGGAGAATCTGGAAATACAAGTGAAATGAAGACCTGGAATTTCGGAAAGACTTCATGTGAGATATTATTTCCAATGATAAGATTTCCTTTTAAACTGCTGTTTTATTATTTATGATATTACAGAAAGTTGGGTTGCGCAGAGATTTCAGCTTTGTACAGGAATGCTTTCATGAATACCGGCCTAGGTGTTCCAAAGGGTAACCGTCTCTCGTTTCACTGACGACAACATCCATGCATATTTGGATCTAACCCAGGCAAAACGAGAACTCGATGGTGACAACGGAATCACATGTTACATTAACGAGTATACAGCATGTCTTATTTCATGAAGATTATGCTTCATCGATGGATGAGACTATCAAGGTGACCATAAGACTTTCCAGATGTCTTCTTCAACCTGCCTCTTTTGAAACCAAGTGTTCTATTTTTTTTTGTTTACTCAGCAGTCGCCATCTGTCCATGAAATCATGATGTTGAGAACCCTTGAACGTCAAGTTAACTGCAAACACCATACGTTGGGGAAGCTGAGATATTGCTTTCTAGAAATGGTAAAATAACCCTTAGGGAATCACTATCATTCAACTTATTATACAGCTGGTCCAATTGTTTTCCATAGACTTCAGTGTAAATGTTTTGCACTATATTATTAAAATTCTCATAAAACACTTAATCAAAAAAGAGGTTGGGTCCTTCGTCTCAAACTTTTTCTAGGGTAGCCATTTTGAAATTGGGTAAATTCCGCAGTAAAAATTCTAAATCTGAAATGTTCACCCTGTTAATTATTATGACCTGAACATTTGAAAAACAATTCAATCTGACTTACCAAATTCATATTAACATTGCTTTGAATAGTTACCTATCATGCTACATATCTATTTTGGAACTTGATAAAATACTGGCAATCACTGGCTGCCAAACATTTTGTCCCTGGCTCAGCTTTCTATACACAGAGGAAAGTTTCAAAAGTCTATTTTCCAATTGGTTGATTGTTCTCTGTTAGTTTCGTTGTAAATAAAATTCGAGGTGGGCAGCAGATTTTGAAGAGTCTCTTGGATACTGTGACGATCATATTTTAGCGGAAATCTTATTTTCGTGATGAAAGTATTGCTCTTAAATACGCTTACGTCAATAAAAGTTATTTTACTGTACAACATTTAGCAATTAGTGTGAGTGCGCGAATACATCGTTATACCAAATCTGATAAAATTTGTGATGCTCAAAAACCTGAATAAGCCAAAATTAGCGCGTTTACAGAAGGTGAACCATCTCACTGCACTCCCCCTCCCTTCCCCCTCAAAAAATGAATAAATATCATTTTCAAGCTGTTTCGACATTAATTGCCTCCTATAATCACTTTAGGCCCTTGTCATCACTGACTCGTCCTAAAAGGACGAAACAGCTTGATAATATAGTTTAAATAATTTTGGTTGATTGTCACCTATGAAAATAGTTCATAAATGGAAAAATCATTTATTAAGAAAACTAAGTTCAAAACTAATTATTTTACATCCCTTGATTTATCGGCCGCAGTTCGAGTTAACCGTTGTCAAAATAGTCTGGTTCTGTCTTTATCAGAAGAGTTTCTTATTTTTCAACAGGAACGTCCTCAAACTTATTTTCGTCGTTATAGCAAAGAAAGACGTCAAATTTCTTCGATAGCGTCCCGCAGGTAAACAACTCTGCCACATAGGAAACGCCCACGATGGTGCCTAGGGAACAAAGCATTGCAATGGGTTTGAAGGGGAAGACCTGTCCATATTCTTCGTGGTACATGGCGTATTCGATCATAGGGTCAATACTGAGGAACGGTACTCCGCCGGCCACACGGAGGAAAAGTCCGACGATGAAGCCAGTTAGACTACCGTATGTGTTAGCACACTTTAACCACAGAACACAGACGAGCTGTGGCAACTGCATGACGTACATTAGGTCAGCACACAGGATAAAGAGTCCGTAAACAGTACCAACAGTGAGAGCAATAGCGGCTCCCGCAGACCCCACAGCGAGAATCGTCACCCGAAGGACCCATACAATTTCTCTCTGAGTAGCCTGGAACGTACAAATATACAAATCATTAGCATATGACAATAGTCAATCAGAAGTAAAAAAAAAAAAAGTATGACACAGATATAGGTTAACTGAAGTCATTGGTTCATTTTTTGTTTACAATATACGCGCCACTATAGGCCTGTTTACGTAATATGCCCACAATTACATTTTATGAAATGATGACCAATTAATGACGCAATGATAATATTTATTCCACAATTGTCTATATAACCAGTTACCTTAAAACCTTGCCCTATTTTCTTTCGATTAGTGTTGATAGTTCTTTAAGTTCGCGATTTTGAAAATAAGAAATAAGATTTTCCCCTTAACCTTTTGGATATCTTCTACTCTCAAAAGACAAACTAATTGTACCGATTTAACAACTGAGCGAAAAGAAAAAGACAACATTATCCGTTTAAAGTTTTAAGTCTAATCTTATGACAACGATATGCACTTTACAGTTTATGTATTATATATCCCATTTAAACAGTCACACCAAGTTAATAATACTTTGACATAAAACACTTTGCTATATCATTCTACCGTTTCAAGGAACCTATTTCGAACATGGCGGCATTGGTTGTTAAAAAACGGAATGTGTGTACCAAGCGGAACAAATATAAAGTATGAAGGAAATAGCGTTTCGTTCGTTTTGGTTTTATGGTCCATTTTTGTATTTGCCGAACCGCCACTTTCAATTAGTTGCTCTTTAGACAAATTCAACATGAACTGCTTCGCAGTTCATTAAATTTGTCTCAAGAGCAACTCAATTCATGACCCCATGAAATCGACCAAATCAAGATTCAATCCTTATATTTCAATTGTTTTTTTTTTCGAATAAAAAAGTCGGTCTAGATATTAATGTCTCGAAGCTTGTGCAAGTCCAAATGAGGAAAAGCCCGAGGAGTTCCGGATTGTGCATGTCTAGTCGGTCGATTAAAATAGTCCGCAATATTAGGATTAAAAACAGCATTATTTTGTCAAAATAGAAGTATTTATCATATCTGGTCTTTCATAAAATAAAGAATACATTGATAATTTTAATAATTATTCCATGTTTATAACAACAATGTAGAATCAAAGTACTGAAAGTACTGAAGACACAAACGAAAACAAATTATTTTAACTGCTTTTGTTTAGTGGGGACATGGTCAACTTTGTATGGAACATCACCAATACCTGATTAGGACTAGGACAAAATATTGGCAAGAAAAGAAATTCATATCTACTTTTGATTGGAAGTGCGTCTTGGCAGCTAATTTTCAGAATAGGTACTCGGGTAATCTTATTTGACATCTTCAATGGGTTAATGTATACGTAGTTGTAGATGTAATATGAAGGTCCTAGATTACCTGTAAAATTAATGAGGCCTTTCTTTTCAAACTTTTGAGGATCCCATGCCTATAAGCGCTTCACAAATTATCATTATCATTAGCATTTGAAAAAATATTTATACATTTGATGTAGCGCCCCATCTAGCTACCAGCTTTTAGATAAGAGAGAGCTCAGGTTAAAAACATTTGTGTGATTGTTTTAGGATTTTATCGTGTGTGCGAGCCCTGGTTTGAATGATGTTATGTCAAGGTTTTGAATGATATTTTGTGGCAGATTGTTCTATCCCTTCAGTGCCTTCTGTAAAATAGCGATAACAAACTTCAATTGTCAAAATACAATATGGCTGCCTGTCGGCCATGTTGTTTTCCGATTAGTCTCAAAATGCAATATCCATAATTAGGCACCGAGGGGAACCTACATATAAAATTTGAGAAAGATCCCTTCAGCACTTTCTGAGAAATAGTGATAACAAACTTCAATTGTCCAAATCCAAGATGGCTGCCTGTCGGCCATATTGTTTTCCGATTGGTCTCAAAATGCAATATGCATAATTAATGTAAGCACCAAGAGGAACCTACATATGAAATTTGAGAAAGATCAATTCAGTGCTTTCTGAGAAATAGCAATAACAAACTTCAATTGTCAAAACCTAAGATGGCTGCCTGTCGGCCATATTGTTTTCCGATTGGTCTCAAAATGCATTATGCATAACCACCCACCAAGGGAAACCTACATATCAAATTTTAGAAAGATCCCTTCAGCACTTTTTGAGAAATTGCGATAACAAACTTCAATTGTCCAAATCCAAGATGGCTGCCTGTCGGCCATGTTGTTTTCCGATTAGTCTCAAAACGCAATATGCATAACTAGGCACCGAGGGGAACCTACTTATGAAATTTGAAAAAGATCCCGTCAACACTTTCTGAGAAATAGTGATAACAAACTTCAATTGACAAAATCAAAGATGGCTGCCTATCGGCCTTATAGTTTTCCGATTGGTCTCAAAATGCAATATGCATAACTAATGTTAGCACCAAGAGGAACCTACATATGAAATTTGAGAAAGATCAATTCAGTGCTTTCTGAGAAATAGCAATAACAAACTTCAATTGTCAAAACCTAAGATGGCTGCCTGTCGGCCATATTGTTTTCCGATTGGTCTCAAAATGCAATATGCATAACTAGAAACCAAGAGAAACCTATGAAATTTTAGAAGATCCCTTCAGTACTTTGAGAAATAGCGATAACAAGAATTGTTTACGGATGGAGGGACGGACGGACCACTGACGCAGGGCGATTTGAATAGCCCACCATCTGATGATGGTGGGTTAAAAACACCTGGGTCTGATAAACAGACTCTGGAAGCGTAGAATGCGGATGTAGACAGGGCAGGGTATACCATCACGACGGGCACATTAAACTAAGCACTATATTCAAAACTTAGAATTACATGCTCATATCAGCTCAGACTTGAGACAGTTTCTTAAGAGTGAACATGATTTTCATATAGCACTCTACGTTATATGTTTACACTCCATACTGTGTAGCTACAAATCATCTATACAACAAAAACACATTCATTCACATGTACAGTTCAAATCAATTTGAAGTGGAATTTTGTTTTTCACTTATGTACATTGCATCAAATATTCTCCGCAATAGTATATGTACCATATACATAACTGTAACTGCATGATACATATATATATGTATGTATGGTATATATATCATGTTAATTAATGTTAGTGAGATGTGAATGTAGCTATATGTATTGATATCATCGATTTCAAAATCAGAGGGTTTTTTTTAATCTGCAGCATCTGTCAGATGAAAATGTAGTTCGAATGCCCAAACTGGATGAACTGTACATGTAGTAGCATTCTTTAAAGTCCATTATGAATGCTTTTCATACAAATGTATTTCTTTCAATTGTTCATGTGTTTAAATTATTAGAACACTGAAGTAATTTTTATTTTCATAAAAATGGAAGTACTGCTTATCTTTAAAACTAAATTGGATATTGATAAGATAAATTTGCCAAAATGTTAAAAATCAAACCTTATTAAGTAGAATCTAAACAGTTGTAAATGGCTAAGCCCACTATTCTTAACAACAAAATTACTTATTTTGATTCTCTGTCAAATATAATCAGGTTACTTGAAGACTTTGTCAGAAAAGTTAACACATATATTCATTATTAATAGTTGCTTTAATTAAATTAATCTGAATTTGAACATTAAACCGACTTAACAATTTAAATGCAAAAAATGTGTTTTCACCATTTACCATAATTGACAAGAAGAAAATAATTATTTAACTCAACCTATGATATAGTATGTAACAGTCATCAAGACGATACTATTATCTTTAGTCATGCCAAGTTATTTCACAATAGGATATATGCACAACACAAAAAAGTTTTACAAATTTTTGTTGTTTAGAAGAATAATTAACTTAGTAATTTTTGCTGTTCTTCTCAAATAATATGTACTAGTGTTGTAAAGAAAAAAAGATTAAATAATAATAATAAATCTAAGTGATAATAAATTATTTGCATTGATTTATCAATACTTTACTGTGCATTAGTTTAAAGGTTAATTTAATTCAGAAGCTGAAATGATTTAAGACAGAAAAAACCGCAGATGTAGGAATATAACATTTCCACTGCCTTTAAATATCTCTGGTTAAATTTAGCAATCAGTACATTTCCATGAAAAATGGTGTTTTCTAAAGAGTTACTGCCCTTTAACGGTCCCTGAAGCGTTCAAAACTCCACCAAACATAATAAAGGTCTATTTAGATGTACATCGTAGACCCCTTTCTTTTTTATAATATGCTTCGACTGTTATGTAATATTTCAAATGATAATGATAGATCATTTTCTATTTTTTTTAAACCATCACGAATATTAGAAAAAAAGTATCAGTCGCTATAATTAGAGATGAAATTTTCAGTGACGTCTACATCTGCATGCAGACAGCCACGTTAATGCGGTACGCGTTCTGTAAACGAAAAACTTCATGTGCATTACGTAGGATATAATCAATAGATCCGAAGTCAATATTAATATTTACAAGTCCATTTGACATTTCGAAACCCTATTCAGTGAGAATTTATTTAACTTTTTATTTGCAAACATGCGTATGGTACTCGACTGCCGTTGTTGTGATATTGTCATGATGAATAGACAACTTTTTTTCTTTCGTAAAAAAACATCTATATAATCTACCCATCTGCAGACTACATCAATCACATGCAAGTTAATATTTCAGTGAGAAAATGACATTCAAAGTTGGGTTTGATCACCTACTCTTTCTTTTATTATTGTTTACATTACTGAAAGATGGCGGACAAAATCGGATGCTGGATGAGTGATTTTTCAATGTACAAAATAACAACGATATTCCGACGAAACTTTATCAATATTATAACCCATTCAGTAACATGCCACCAAAGAAAAAAAACACATAGATGTCGATGATGAAAATTCAGCGTGATGTTAGTAGATTTTTCTTCCGGGTCACAGGTAAGCAGCAATATGGCGCCAGCGAAAAGTCGATTGTATCATTCCGCGTGAAATCTAATGCGTTCAACGCGGAAAAATATTCTTACGTATCATCGACAGAACATACTTAAATTAAATACTTTGAAAACTATCTATTTGTGAGGTTCTGTTATTTTGTCATATATCTAACGAAACTGCTGTGTTGCATTTGACTCCGTAAGTCACGGGACTATTTGTTTTTTTTGCGATAGAATATGATTGTGAAGTGGCAGTGGAAGTTGTGTCAGAGCGAACGAAAATGCCAAAAAAAACCACATTGTCCTGTCAGCTTTTAAAATACAACAAAACAAAAGGTGATTTTTTTTAATAGCTGAACTTCACTGTATGTCATTTTTTATCGTGAAGTTAAACAAATATTTACTGCATAACATTACGGAGTTACTGTAAAGCAACGTTTAGATTGGCCAACAGCAGTATCCGCCAGAGCCCTCAAAAGCGCTGACATAGACTCAAACTTACGTTTGTGTCTACGTTTGTGTCAAAAAAACAAAAGGTAATTTTTTTATAGGTGAACTTTACTATATGTCATTTTTTATCGTGAATATTTACGATATTTACAAATATTTACTGCATAGCATTACGGAGTTACTGTAAAGCAACGGTTAGATTGGCCAAGGCAGTATCCGCCAGAGGGCATCGTAGATTTTGTCAGCTACACCTCAAAAGCGCTGACATAGACTCAAACTTACGTTTGTGTCAAAAAGTGAAATCGTTTCGCGGAAGGATTTTAACCATGTATTCACACGCACTGATCAATGTTAATCTGGTCAAATTCATGAGCAAATGAAACAGATTAAGTTTGGTAGTTTCATTGAGTCCAACTTGAGTAGAAATCGAAATATTAGGAGTTGTTACCGGAATGAAGCCTAGAAATGTAAATAATCGTGATTGTGTGTCCGATTTTTATTTATTTATTTTTTTATTTAAAGATGAATTCATCAAAAAGAGGTAAACACATGACACCGTTAAACATTTAAATGTAATTTGGCTGTTTGATTTAATCAAATCCTGACTTGGAAAATCCGCCTTGGGAGGTTAGAGGTTACACAGTGCCCCCGTCTTCAGTTTCTCGCCGTGTAATCCTCTAACTCTGTTGGTGTACTTACACATCAAAACATTCAAAGGTCACTGTCGGTTATAAGTTTGGTTTATAGGCCTAACTAAATCAACAATAATCATAACGGTATAAGTATGTGTTAACATAGCTATTACAAAGTTTAGTTTGATACTAATTCAGCAAAATACATAATTATCTTCGTCTGTGTAAAAGTTTTACTTATGCCGTTAGTGTAAACATCCTCGAACGTTTTTCATAGGCAGTGTCGGTAAGAAATCGATCGTGACCTCATAATATGGACAATTCCACATTTTGACTTTGAAATCTGTCAAAATTAACTTTTCTGAGCTTTGTGATAAAAAAAAAGTACCTAAATTTGTTACAGGAAAACTCATTTAAGATCCTATGTATAAAGTTCTTTAATGAACTAGCATTATTTTATATCGCGAAATCAGCTGGTGTTCAGCATTATGTAATATGTACTTTTATTCTGCTCGGAATATTGGCTAATGTTGTCTATGCTATCATCCCATAACACAACGTGTCAATGAATTAAATATGTTAAATAGCACTTACCAGCTGTGGTCAGACTGGCCACAAACAGACCTGCTGGCGACAAACATCTCCTCCGCATCATTGGATTTGGTTTTATTACGTCCAACAACAATACCTATGATTAGAATAATAACATAAATGGATAGCTACCAACCCTAGAACGTTGTACCACCATGTTATGAGAGGAGAAACGTTTGTTTGGGTGGCACCATCGGACCAATATACTTGACGCGGTGGTAGTTATTCAATGGATCGTCACGCTTTCACCGATAAACATTAGTATTGTCGTGTTTTACTTACTGGAAGGATAAAAACACACACTCTGTGTATAATTTGTATATACTTTTGTCTTTCTATACAGAATCATATATACAGAAAATAATTTGATACTAAACAATGTAATTCAAATCGCATAGTCATGTCTTCATCAATGTTAATTCAAAGAAATAACACCTGAAAAAACCTGAAATTCACCTGCATGACTTTATTGGAAGACGTACAGTCCATGTGTTCTGGCATCGCTTGTGTGCTGATTATTCAATCTTATTTTTTAAGCCTCGCATTTAGTTGTAATATATATATCTTATGAAAATATATGTCATTATTCTGGATTTTTGAAGCATTTCCCAATAGTTTTAAAGGACGCCCCATGTTTATTCCAAGAGGCATATAGTTATTAAATCATAAATTGCAAAAATTGAGATCTGTTTTTTTGTTTGTTTGTTTATTTTTTTTTTTTTTTAACTTTTGGTCAAACTCAATGTCACTTTTCAATCAAATGCAACATTTTTTCAACAGTTTCACAATCGTGCATACTTCTTATTGCTTTATTCAAGATTACACGTCATTTTTATGAATGTGATAAGGCCAAAACAGATTTCTTACGGTGGTATGTGGCCCGATATATTACGATCTTAGCATGATAAATTCCGATTAGCTCACCTTTGTCTGAAGAACTTCGGTCACAGCATACATTTCAAGTAGGTCAAGAAATAACAGTACAAATTTCTGTGATATTGTACATAATTATTAAACAAAAGTCATATTTCATGTTTTCCTAGTGAAAACTATAATCTACCATTACGTACAAAAATATCCTGTATACTTGTGTCATTTCCTCCGTAGGATTTATTTATTTCCAATTCAACAGACCCGGGGGTCCGCATACAGAATGGATAAAAAATACAACATAAGTATAAAATATCACAGTTCGTTATGAATGTAACACAGACATATATGTACAAAAGTATTGAACTAGTGGGGACAAATATGCTGTAATCGAACTTTGAACCCAGTGAGAGACAAATAAAACATATCACAGTCTGTAACAAGATCAAAAGTATTAAAATTACATTGAATCCTGTTTAAAACACTATACTTTCTAATATTTATGCGACTTTTCTGACAGTAAAACTGAATAAAACGGGATGATCGTAGATTACGACCGGGTACTAAAAGACACATTTGCTCAACTAAATAAGGACAGTCAAATACACTATTTACACATTTGAAAAGAAAACACAGTCTAAATATGCTCGCCTTTGTTCAAGGCTCGGAAGTTTAAAATACTTACACGTTTCAGCGTAAGACATAGAATTAAAATCGACGTGTGCCTTAAAACATAAAAATTTCAAAAATTTGCGCTGAACAACTTCGATCTGGTGGATAAGAGAGGTTTGGTGCAGGAGACCAGATCTGACAACAATATTCTAGCTGGCTCCTCACGAGACTTATATATAAAGACCTTAAAACAGGATAAGCCAGGTGAGTAATAATGTTTACACCATGTACAGGTTACCAATTAAATACCTCATTTAAGACATTGCCATTACCTAGATAACAGAAATATACGTAAATTCTCGTGGTTGCTTTTGAAGATAAAGTAAGGTGTGCACTAAGCGGGAAACTCTAAGTAGCTGGCCTGTTTCAGCAACTCCCCTGGCATCGGTGTACGTTGTATAGTATGAAAGACCGTTCATGTCAAAAACGAGATACATTTAACGCGTTAAACATAACATTTAACCCGTTAAGCTTTAACGCGTTAAGTCTTAACGCGTTAAGACTTAACGCGTTAAATGTAAACATTTAACGCGTTAAATGTAGTTCTCATTTAACGCGTTAAAGACAGTTTTATCACGTTCATAATCACTTTTACGCGTTAAATCTTAACGCGTTAAACTTATCAGATTAACCAATCAGTTGCATCCTTGCATCAGCATTCGGATGAAAGTTCTTCAGTGAAACAGTTTAATGACAGAATATTACAGTACGTCAAAAAGAACGTTGATATCTCTGAAAACCGATTTAAACAGAGACCGTATCAAAATAATCAATTTGTGCAATGAATCAACAATTTCTTTTTCCTCTTTCACTGTGCTTCATTCTTTTGGTCATTTGTGTATTCATGAAGGTCTGTAAGATACATTGTTGTACATTACTGTAACTGGTACTTTCTGATGACGTCACATTGTTTACTGACGTTCCGAGTTGTGTATGCACTCACGGACACGAAGGTGGCATTTTGTTCTGGGATATGGTAGTTTTGTCATCTTTGAACATTGATGAGATAATACAGAACATCTCACAATATACCATGTTATAAATGCAGTTTACAGAAAACGAGATGTAGAGACTGTATTTATCACTCCAACATCCATCAGCCTACTACAAGTATTTGTCGATAGTTCGTCTATCTGGTCGGCTTCCATGGCAACATTGATGACAGTAAATATTCCTACAACTGGCAAATATAAACACACGATTAGAATTTAAATATAAAAGTAAACAGTAGTAAATTATTTAAAAGATAACAACAATAATTACGATAGCAATAGCTGACGGTAGAGTCAATTCTCTCCAGAAAACTGGCTCTGGCAGCCATACTGTTAGTTAAAATTCCATGAAAACATTTAACGCGTTAAGCTTTAACGCGTTAAAGCTTAACGCGTTAAAACTAGTTTTAACGCGTTAAATGTTATGTTTAACGCGTTAAATGTGTTTTACGCGTTAAAGCTTAACGCGTTAAATGTATCTCGTTTTTGACATGAACGGCCTTTCAAAGTATAGTGTCTTCCAAGGAAAGCCTTCCAATGGGTACCACCGGGGCATAAATACCATTCTTACTATGATACCTACGTGAGAATGACCATCTAGATTTTAATTAGATTGCTAAGTAGTCTTTTACGATCTTGTGGAATGTGTCAATATCATTCTCGATACTCAATAGGATGCGAACACATACACTATCTTCACGGTAAAGAGGGCGTATGTGATCATTACCCCTAGACTATCGGGGATGCTGTCTATATATGACACTCGGATTGATGTTGTGGGAAAATGCAGTTCATTCTTTGCAGCAATTGTGCGTAAAAATACTGAAATATCCGTTGAGATTGCATAACTCAGTTATTTCAGAACATATAGCTATATATAGTTGAATTCAAAATCTACATCAACCTTAACTGAAGACAATATGAAACGAGATCCCAGAGGGATCTTGGCGCCCACCATCGAATGATCTTCATAGGTTCCATGTCAGATTGATCTTTTCTCTACTTTTCCCTTCATTTTACTAATCTGTGCAAATTGAGACATCCCTCCAGTACTTTTCAAACAAGGGAATCCTAGCTATATAAGAAATTTGAGATTTAACGATAATGGCTGTTTGTTTGCCAGGTTGTTTTCAGGACAGACTGGTCCAAAAATACAATACAAGGGACCAAGGGGATCCTACTTATGAAATTTGAGAAAGATCCATTCAGTACTTTGAGAAATAGAGATAACAAACTTCAATTGTAACAACAGATCCCAGAGGGATCTTGGCGCCCACCATTGAATGATCTTTATAGGTTCCATGTCAGATTGATCTTTTCTCTACTTTTCCCTTCCTCTAAGTCTTACTAATCTGTGTAAATTCAGAAACAGCCCTCTAGTACTTTTCAAACAAGGGTAACCTATATATAACATTTAAGATTTAGCGATAATGGCTGTGTGTTGTTTTCGGATTGGTCCCAAAATGCAACACCAGGGACCAAGGGGAACCTACATATGAAATTTCAGAAAGATCCCTTCAGTACCTTCTGTAAAATAGCGATAACAAACTTCAATTGTCAAAATACAAGATGGCTGCCTGTCGGGCAGGTTGTTTTCTGACTGGTCTCAAAATCCAATATGCATAACTAGGCACAGAGGGCAACCTACATATGAAATTTCAGAAAGATCCCTTCAGCAATTTCTGATAAATAGCGATAACAAACTTCAATTGTCAAAATCCAAGATGGCTGCCTGTCGGCCATGTTGTTTTCCTATTGGTCCCAAGATGCAATATGCAGAACTAAAAACCAAGGGGAACTTACAAAAATGTGTGAGAAAGATCCCTTCAGTTCTTTCTCAGAAATAGCGATCACAAACTTCAATTGTCAAAATCTAAGATGGCTGCCTGTCGGCCAAGTTGTTTTCTGATAGGTCTCCAAATGCAATATGCATAACTAGGCACCAAGGGGAACCTACATATGAAATTTGAGAAAGATCCCTTCAGTGCTTTCTCAGAAATAGCGATAACAAACTTCAATTGTCAAAATCCAAGATGGCTGCCTGACGGCCATGTTGTTTTCCGATTGGTCTCAAAATGCAATATGCATAACTAGGCACCAAGGGGAACCTACATATGAAATTTGAGAAAGATCCCTTCAGTGCTTTCTCAGAAATAGCGATAACAAACTTCAATTGTCAAAATCCAAGATGGCTGCCTGTCGGCCATGTTGTTTTCCGATTGGTCTCCAAATGCAATATGCATAACTAGGCACCAAGGGGAACCAACATATGAAATTTGAGAAAGATCCCTTCAGCACTTTCTCAGAAATAGCGATAACAATCTTCAATTGTCAAAATCCAAGATGGCTGCCTGTCGGCCATGTTGTTTTCCGATTGGTCTCAAAATGCAATATGCATAACTAAGTACCAAGGGAAGCCTACATATGAAATCTGAGAAAGATCCCTTCAATACTTTCTCAGAAATAGCGATAACAAACTTCAATTGTCAAAATCCAAGATGGCTGCCTGTCGGCCATGTTGTTTTCCTATTGGTCCCAAGATGCAATATGCAGAACTAAAAACCAAGGGGAACTTACAAAAATGTGTGAGAAAGATCCCTTCAGTTCTTTCTCAGAAATAGCGATAACAAACTTCAATTGTCAAAATCTAAGATGGCTGCCTGTCGGCCAAGTTGTTTTCTGATAGGTCTCCAAATGCAATATGCATAACTAGGCACCAAGGGGAACCTACATATGAAATTTGAGAAAGATCCCTTCAGTGCTTTCTCAGAAATAGCGATAACAAACTTCAATTGTCAAAATCCAAGATGGCTGCCTGACGGCCATGTTGTTTTCCGATTGGTCTCAAAATGCAATATGCATAACTAGGCACCAAGGGGAACCTACATATGAAATTTGAGAAAGATCCCTTCAGTGCTTTCTCAGAAATAGCGATAACAAACTTCAATTGTCAAAATCCAAGATGGCTGCCTGTCGGCCATGTTGTTTTCCGATTGGTCTCAAAATGCAATATGCATAACTAAGTACCAAGGGAAGCCTACATATGAAATCTGAGAAAGATCCCTTCAATACTTTCTCAGAAATAGCGATAACAAACTTCAATTGTCAAAATCCAAGATGGCTGCCTGTCGGCCATGTTGTTTTCCGATTGGTCTCAAAATGCAATATGCATAACTAGGCACCAAGGGGAGCCTACATATGAAATTTGAGAAAGATCCCTTCAGTACTTTCTCAGAAATAGCGATAACAAACTTCAATTGTCAAAATCCAAGATGGCTGCCTGTCGGCCATGTTGTTTCCGATTGGTCTCAAAATCCAATATGCATAACTAGGCACCAAGGGGAACCCACATATGAAATTTGAGAAAGATCACTTCAGTACATTCGGAGGATTAGCGATAACAAGAATTGTTTACGGACGGACGGACAGATGGACGGACCACGGACCACGGACGCAGGGCGATTTGAATAGCCCACCATCTGATGATAGTGGGCTAAAAATCCAAGATGGCGGTCTGTCGGCCATATTGTTTTCCAATTGGTCTCAAAATGCAATATGCATAACTAGGCACCAAGGGAAACCTACATATGAAATTTCAGAAAGATCCATTCAGTACTTTCTCAGAAATAGCAATAACAAACTTCAATAGTCAAAATCCAAGATGGCTGCCTGTCGGCCATGTTGTTTTCAGATTGGTCTCAAAACGCAATATGCATAACTAGGCACCAAGGGAAACCTACATATGAAATTTCAGAAAGATCCATTCAGTACTTTCTCAGAAATAGTGATAACAAACTTCAATTGTCAAAATCCAAGATGGCTGCCTGTCGGCCATGTTGCTATCCGATTGGTCTCAAAATGCAATATGCATAACTAGGCACCAAGGGGAACCTTCATATGAAATTTGAGAAAGATCCCTTCAATACTTTCTCAGAAATAGCGATAACAAACTTCAATTGTCAAAATCCAAGATGGCTGCCTGTCGGCCATGTTGTTTTCCGATTGGTCTCAAAATGCAATATGCATAACTAGGCACCAAGGGGAGCCTACATATGAAATTTGAGAAAGATCCCTTCAGTACTTTCTCAGAAATAGCGATAACAAACTTCAATTGTCAAAATCCAAGATGGCTGCCTGTCGGCCATGTTGTTTTCCGATTGGTCTCAAAATGCAATATGCATAACTAGGCACCAAGGGGAACCCACATATGAAATTTGAAAAAAATCACTTCAGTACTTTCGGAGGATTAGCGATAACAAGAATTGTTTACGGACGGACGGACAGAGGGACGGACCACGGATCACGGACGCAGGGCGATTTGAATAGCCCACCATCTGATGATTGTGGGCTAAAAATCCAAGATGGCGGTCTGTCGGCCATATTGTTTTCCAATTGATCTCAAAATGCAATTAGCATAACGAGGCACCAAGTTGTCAAAATCCAAGATGGCTGCCTGTCGGCCATGTTATTTTCAGATTGGACTCAAAACGCAATATGCATAACTAGGCACCAAGGGGAGCCTACATATGAAATTTGAGAAAGATCCCTTCAGTACTTTCTCAGAAATAGCGATAACAAACTTCAATTGTCAAAATCCAAGATGGCTGCCTGTCGGCCATGTTGTTTTCCGATTGGTCTCAAAATGCAATATGCATAACTAGGCACCAAGGGGAACCCACATATGAAATTTGAGAAAGATCACTTCAGTACTTTCGGAGGATTAGCGATAACAAGAATTGTTTACGGACGGACGGACAGAGGGACGGACCACGGACCACGGACGCAGGGCGATTTGAATAGCCCACCATCTGATGATTGTGGGCTAAAAATCCAAGATGGCGGTCTGTCGGCCATATTGTTTTCCAATTGATCTCAAAATGCAATTAGCATAACGAGGCACCAAGTTGTCAAAATCCAAGATGGCTGCCTGTCGGCCATGTTATTTTCAGATTGGTCTCAAAATGCAATATGCATAACTAGGCACCAAGGAAAATCTACATATGAAATTTGAGAAAGATCCCTTCAGTACTTTCGGAGGATTAGCGATAACAAGAATTGTTTACGGACGGACGGACGGAGGGACGGACCACGGACCACGGACGCAGGGCGATTTGAATAGCCCACCATCTGATGATTGTGGGCTAAAAATCCAAGATGGCGGTCTGTCGGCCATATTGTTTTCCAATTGATCTCAAAATGCAATTAGCATAACGAGGCACCAAGTTGTCAAAATACAAGATGGCTGCCTGTCGGCCATGTTATTTTCAGATTGGTCTCAAAACGCAATATGCATAACTAGGCACCAAGGGAAACCTACATATGAAATTTCAGAAAGATCCATTCAGTACTTTCTCAGAAATAGTGATAACAAACTTCAATTGTCAAAATCCAAGATGGCTGCCTGTCGGCCATGTTGTTTTCTGATTGGTCTCAAATCACAATATGCATAACTAGGCACCAAGGGGAACCTACTTATGAAATTTGAGAAAGATCCCTTCAGTACTTTCTCAGAAATAGCAATAACAAACTTCAATTGTCAAAATCCAAGATGGCTGCCTGTCGGCCATGTTGTTATCCGATTGGTCTCAAATCACAATATGCATAACTAGGCACCAAGGGGAACCTACATATGAAATTTGAGAAAGATCCCTTCAGTGCTTTCTCAGAAATAGCAATAACAAACTTCAATTGTCAAAATCCAAGATGGCTGCCTGTCGGCCATGTTGTTTTCAGATTGGTCTCAAAACGCAATATGCATAACTAGGCACCAAAGGAAACCTACATATGAAATTTCAGAAAGATCCATTCAGTACTTTCTCAGAAATAGTGATAACAAACTTCAATTGTCAAAATCCAAGATGGCTGCCTGTCAGCCATGTTGTTATCCGATTGGTCTCAAAATGCAATATGCATAACTAGGCACCAAGGGGAACCTAAATATGAAATTTGAGAAAGATCCCTTCAGTACTTTCTGAGAAATAGCGATAACAAGAATTGTTTACGGACGGAGGGACGACGGACCATGGACGCAGGGCGATTTGAATAGCCCACCATCTGATGATGGTGGGCTAAACATTACTTCTTTTGTCTTCAATGATTAAACACAAGCAGTTAAGGCCTGTAATTATTGTATTTTCTAAAAATAGACCTTCTTGTAACTTATTCTGGAACTTTTTTGACGTTTAGATGACAAATTTACCGGTTCCCGATTTTTCTGAAATTTTGACCATTTCTCAACATAATATGCCAAATAATTAAAAGAAATACTTTTGTTAAACAAGAACCGGAAGAGGGTGTGTCATTATGATAAATATTGACATAGCTAAACATTTAGAGTGGGGGTACGTAAATTCTCACACTTTCGATATTGAATACATTTCCTTCAGATCCCTTTCAAATCGAGAAAGAATATCTTGTTGTGAGGTATTCATTCTCGATTTGAAATCAATTTAATAAAAATGCATTAAAATGCATACCGAAAATGTGCGAAATTACGTATCCCCTCTCTACAGACAAATCGGGACAGGCGAGACAAATATCCCTACTTCTTGGCTTGCAGTTCTGGTCATATTTAACTTTTATATTATTTCAATCATTATGATTTTTCTTACTATTCCATCTAAAAAGTGTTTTACTGACGAGCGAAAGGAATATTGACGGGTGATGGACGAAGAGCTATAACAACCACGATGATGGTGGGCTACAATGCTTGGATAGATCATAAATGACGATATTTTTATTTTATTTTTTATTTTATTTTTTATTATTGAAAAAGGATTTTAATGTTGATTTAAGACAAAACAGTAATCTGATTATATCACAATATACAAACTAGGCGTTTTGACATTAAAAATCTAAAACAATCGTTGTTGAAATCAATCTTTAAAAGTTACAAGAAAACAAACATATAATAGAAATGCAATGGAATTAGGATAACAAATAGATAATATAAGTGTTCATTGTTATGTATTTGTATATAAGGAAGTGATATACAAAAGCATTCATCTGGATTTATAACAAAAATATCAAAATTAATTTATGGTCCAAAGCAGTCATAGACTATCTTTATCCTGGAATGGATCTTGGCGCTTACTATTGTCAAATCATGGAATGTTGTTGGTATTTATACGCTTATTTTCTCTCTTCCATGTGGATCGTTCAAACCAAAATACAATATACAACGACAATTTGATGAGTTCCGATACACATCAACAACAATGTATAAAAAGAAATCTTCCAATCGTGATTACCACAGAATAAATCTAGACAGCACAATGGAATAGTCGCAAAGTTAAAGTTATTTGAAGTAACGCAAAATAAATTGCACAATAGCCATCAATATTTAACACAACGAGGATATAACAGTATAAAGATATATGTTAGGACCGAGACCATTGATCCCTTAACGCCTTCAACCCACCAGCTACAACATGACATTTATTTCCACAATTCACTTAGTTTTGCTATTAATTAAAATACTTTTCTCATAAATATAATACCTCAACCTCCCACACTCAACATCCCATTTACATATAATTACATTCCTAATGTGGTTTGCTGATATGAACATACCAAGTGAAAACAACAAACATATGACCATGAATACACTATGAAAACCGTATTCCACACATAACATCAGAAAAATATCAATACGCTTGAAAAATAGTCCTCATTTCATTTCCGTAAATTATGTTTTCTTTGTAATCTATTTACATAAATTAAATCAAATTTATCACAAATTATTGTATTCAATGTTATTTCATGTCTCTTTGTTTTAAATAACAAGCAAAAAATAAATAAATAAACTACTGCAAACTGCGGAGCGGAAGGACACGGTAAACGATGGTCCTTAGGCGGGATCTCCCAGCTGTTCTAATAATTTGGTGTTTCGTCGTATACATGACAAATTTTTCTCTTTAATAAAATTTCTCGTTTTCTCGATATAAATTTTCTAAATCAAGGTTATGTAAATATATGAATTGAATAGATTTTTTTAATTTTCATTGCGGCTATGAATACCAGTAGCTAGCTACATACCCTACCGCGCGCCACGGGATACATATGTATGTAGCTAGCTACTGGTATTCATAGCCGCAATGAAAATTTAAAAAATCTATTCAATCCATATATAACTGCCACAATTTATCTAGTTTTCCCATCAATATATAACCCCGTACTCTATCTAGTTTTCCCATCAATATATAACCCCGCACTCTATCTAGTTTCCCCATTACTATATAACCCTGCACTCTATCTAGTTTTCCCATTAATATATAACTGCCACAATTTATCTAGTTTTCCCGTTAATACATAACATCTGCAATCTTACCTAATTTGTTAAAATAATGTACACTATTCTGAATTTATTGATAGCAAAAAATGTCTTTCCTGTTATATGAAATGCACTATATGAAAGGTTATAAAAATATAATAGACTATAAATTCTATAATACATAGCTGCAATCAATTGTCTTCAATCTATTTAATATCAGTTATGTTTTGGATCTTAGATAAAAAAAATAAGTGAATAATAAAAAAAAAATGAGATAATAGAAATGTTAAAATACTATCACATAACTCAGAAAGTTTTGACAGGTTTTAAAATCAAAATGGGCAGGACTTAGCCAAACGGAGACACCAATTTTGTTGCACTTCTTGATGTCCCGTCATTGTCCACCCTATGACGACACAATTGATATCTGACTGGCGCATCCAATTTAAAAACACTCCCGATTACATTACACTAGTGAAATGTAAAAATATTACACAGGATAATTCACTGGATAACTGGGAAAATGTGTGATAATCAAACACAGATATAGATATATAGTACTGTACCTTTATAACTGACTAGTTTAAGCACTACTTTATAATTGACTAGTTTTAGTACTATAGACACATCACAAAAAGGTATCTCATTCTCCCACAACATTTGGTGTGCATTCAAAACATATTGCAAAATGCATACCAATTGGTAGCTCCCACTGGCAATCTCTCCATCATTGAACAGTCTAAAACAAATATTTTTGGGTCCCATATCAGATATACAATGACTTTGTGATTGGTTGTCTTCCACTCTCAGCCATCTCAGTAAAATATATACCTCAATAATACATTTTAGTTCATAACATGCACTGAGCACTAATGGAGGACATTTATGGTATAAACAACGTCTAACAATATTTTGGAACAAAAGGAAAATAACTATAAAATAAATGATAAAACCTCCATGTATCTTCTCATTCTGTCTACAGTGACCTCTGTTTAAACCTGGTAGTTATTATCATCGAAGAATTCAACGTTCTTTACAACACACTTTCTTATGTAAAATGAACTTTGTGTTATCACAAAATTTGAGTATTTTTGTTTGGATTGTTGACAGGTATTACTGTAAAACACTCTAAGTATGAGCAAGATTGTGAATTCTGACTTAAAATTGTCAAAGTTGTATCCCTTTGTTAAAACAGTTTTTATGGTTTTGAACAATTTTTAAATGGAAAAAAGTTTAAAGAAATAGTTCTTGTAGTAAATGATATATAACACATACAATATATCTATCCATCTTAATCTCATTCGATAATGGGTATTACAACAGACATACAATATATTAGCCCGAGTTTTCTCTGGCCCTGTCACCATGTCTGGTGGTGAAAGGGCCAGAGGAAACTCGGGCTAACAAATGGGTGTTACAACAGACATACAATATATCTAACAATCCTTCTGAATCTTATCATTCTTCTTTCATTTAGTTTACATCGTTTAAGACATAAATGGGTGTTACAACAGACATACAATATATCTAACTCTCCATCTTAATCTCATTTGATAATGGGTTACAACAGACATACAATATATCTAACAATCCTTCTGAATCTTATCATTCTTCTTTCATTTAGCCCGAGTTTTCTCTGGCCCGGTCACCATGTCACTTTTTGAAAAATAGAGGTAACTTCAAATCTCAAAATCTAAGATGGCCTTCTGTCTGCCATTTTGTTTTTCTGATCAAAAATCTAAATTCAAATGTCACAACTAGGGACTAAGAGGAACCTAGATATGAAGTTTGAGGAATATCCCTCCAGGCCTGTACTTTTCAAGAAATGGCGATAACAAAGATCGTTTATGCATGGAGGGACGAATGACGGATGATTGATAGAGGCCAGGCGGATGCCTAAAGGTTGACAGACCACGGATTCAAGGCGATTTGAAAAGCCCACCATCTCTTGATAAAATAATACTGTCACTTTTTGATGGCTGATATATATAAATACATGATATTAAACATTATACCCGTACTAAAGATTGTAAGGTCCATTTTCTGTCAAAATTTATCTATATTACACAACATCTTGTTCAATTTTAACGAATTATACATTGTACATAATACTGTCGGTTTTGGAGAGAAATCTCGGAACATATGATTATCACAGTTTGAATCAGTTAAGATTTATGGTAAGGCAAGTATTGGTTGAAAGCTAATTGATATCAGATAGTTTTGGCTATAGGTAAAAATAAAGCTCCTTTATAAACAGAATGTATGCCATAGTCTCAAATCATGTCATATTGCACATGCTCAGTAGCCTCCTTGGTCCCCAAAAATAGTCTGGATCTTCTTGTTGAACGGGTTGATGGGACCAATGGCATCTGGATACTTAGTCTCCAAGTTCTGCCACATCACTTGTGCTGAGAATGCTTGACCAAGCTGATAAATAAATGATCAAAACTGAGTCCTTATTTATCAAACAGTTGTCATTTCCCAGATTTTTACCATATACAGCAATTACAAACAATAACTTAAGTAAAGCTATGTTAATTGCAAAGCTATGTTAATTGCAATTCACTGCAGATTTAAAAAAATTTAATGTTGACCTTAAAAGCAATAAAGATGTTTGATTATAATGTTGGAAGAACAAGTAACACACTGAGTGTCACTTTTGTGGCTGTTTGGTGGGTTATGATTTGTGGAGAACAATATTGATATACATGTAAATGTGTTGTAAAGAAACTTACCTGATTTGAATGAAAACCATCCACAGGTTCTAGTGCGTCCCAAATATGATATCCAAGTTTCTCAAACTGTTTAATAGCTGCAACATAAACAATTACCAGCTAGAGGTAATAAGGTCATAGAATTTATCATGTTCACAGAGGGCAAAGGTCATTTTATCATTAAATAAGTCAAGGGTTACATTACCAACAAATACAGATAGTATTGCCAACAGATAGAAATTGACGATCACATACTAAACAAAATGAGATTATAATTTCTATCGACAGATTTTACTGTAATCCTATCACTACTTACAATAGTCTATAGAAATCACTGTACCTTGAAAAATAGGGTTTTCCATGTAGTTCAGTTTAAAGTTGTGGTACTTATTTGCCTCTGTCTCTGCCACCTGCTTCAGGACATTACTCAGTTGCTCAGCTCTCTGTTATCAAAACACATTATTACTCAGACAGACAGAAAAGACAGACAGACAGAAAAGACAGACAGACAGACAGACAGAACGAACAGACAGACAGAACGAACAGACAGACAGAACGGACAGACAGACAGACAGACAGACAGACATCTGTATACTGTAATATACTGTATATACATGTACTACATTATCAGAGTACAATATATTTGGCCTGTTGGTGTCTTGTTACTAGATTAAGAGTTGTTGCCCTTTTGTTACTAATTGAAGTAATGTTTCATATACAATGCCACTGTCTTAATGCCATGTCATGACTGTGTTGTCACCATGACAACAATGTGACATCACCATGACAACAATGTGACATCACCATGACAACATTGTGTCATCACCATGACAACTTTGCCATAACCATGTAATCAATGTATTGTATAAATTTAATAACATCAACAGTGGATCATCACCATGTCAAAAGTTTCTCAGAAACATCTCAATGTTATCAATGTAAACAATGTAACAAGTCAACAAACTTAAAGCATTACTACAAATGATGGTATTTATTGGTATCAATATTAACTGTGTGGTCATATTTAATCAATATTACCTGTGTGGTCATATTTCTAATTGTTTCATTGGTATTCAGCCATCCAACACATGGAGATATCTGTGTAAATATATAACAAAATGATATATCTATATATATATATATATAAGTTAAAAAGTTTAAGGTGAACCTTACGGACGAAAAATATGCATTTAAAAAGAATAAAAACACGACACAGCAGCTAGCGCTTTCGTCACGTCTAGGTGACTCTTCAGAATTCTGAAGAATCACCTAGACGTGACGAAAGCACTAGCTGCTTTGTCGTGTTTTTTATTCTTTTTAAATATATATATATATATATACATAACACTGACGCTGGCAAATGCAAAAACTATCCGATATGTAGTACCATGATACAATTTCGATGTCTTTACCTCTAAGCAGTTGAAGTAATTGTAGAAGTCGGAGTAAGTGACATCATTCCGGAGGGAACCAATCGGATGAATTCTATCCTTGAGACTGTCAAACAGAACCCTTCCATCTACCAATCCTACGAGGAAAACATGGCTCCCAGCAGGCAGGGTTTTCCCCTGTGAAAAGTGTGTAAAATGTCCTTGGTAATTATCAGTATCTACATTCAATTGTACAAATTAAGACATTGAACAAAACTTCTGTGTGTCACTGACCTTGAAAACAATATATATCTTAGGTAAAAAGTATGTTGACCTACTTCACTGGACAGAAGATGAGCACCACAATGTATTGATTATATGCTGTCTGTTCCTTTTTTGTTCGTCAGAGTGTCAGAGTTCTGACCTCCATTATCAGTGTGAGGATAACAAATGTAGGTATAATTGTGACCACCTTTGGTTTGGAGGTGGTCCAAGTCGTAACTAATTCACGTGGTTTGAATTTCAGGTTACATGATGCTTGAAACACCTTCTCCATCCTGATACAGAGGTTTATACAAAAGGTTCTATATCCAAACACCATGTTTACATTATACAGTAAAAAGGCGAATTTGATGTATGTATAACTTTCTGTTAGATATTCGTTAAGTATTTATTTTTTGGCTATATTTAATGACTGTGAATTATCCAAAATTAAATCCAACATTAATATAAACCAACAATACAGTATACAATGATATCAGGGTATACAAGGTGGTGACTACAAGTCTATAGGAAAACAAACATGAACTGAGGAGATAACAATAGACATCAAGTACCAAATTAAAGCCAAATGGCCTTACCAAAAATTCTAAAGTTCTCATGGAGTTGTTCCTCATCTGTTCTGGTGTTGTCATGTGAGCAAAGGTGTCTGGATGACTAAATTAAAACCATGTGTGATATTTTAGTGTACAATTAAAATTACAACTTTTAATTAAATTACATGGTGCAAGATCTGTTTACTGTAAGAACAATAACCTAAATTAATTCAGTGACGTAACCCTTTAAAACACATCTCTGATTATAACACATGTTTAAGAGGGACAACAGCTATCAAAAGATGAGTTTGAAAATGAAAGTAAGGTGATGCAGTATGATGGAGGAATTCCTTCTGATATATCTCTCAAAATATTAAATAATTACAGTCGAACCTCGTTATAGCGAAGTCAATGAAGTCATGAAAATGATGTCCTATGTATTTGAGGGTATATATAACTGAGTATATTTCATATAGAATTTTTTATTTTGAGTTAATCAAAGTCATTGAATTATCAGAATTTGAGATATTTTACTTTACTTACGTGTTGCAAACATCATTTCCAATTAAGGCGTAGAAAACGGTGACAGGCTTGTCTGTTGTCTGGTTACGAAACAGGCTACAACATTAGAGTAAAATAGGAAACAGATATATCACATTTGGAATTTCAATATAATTAAAAGGAAAAATTCCGTTAGGAGGTAGATGAAGTTTGCAGTGTATTTTGATATCTTGAGAAGGATCTTAAAATTCATCATGAAGTGCAAGGGAGGCAATCCAGACAACAGATATACAACCATGCGTCTAGACTTTGGTACCACACTTATATGTATGATACATGGAACCGCATTTATGATTCTATGATTCAATAACAGTTAGGATAATTACTATATTGAAAACCAACCCATCCCTATTTTTTCTTTTTGTAAACTGCCCTGGACCAAATTCATCCCCAATATGTACTTAATTATTACCTTTTCTGAATTGTGTCAGCCATTGCACTTGACCTGGCACCTGTAAAAAAAAGCCAGAGAAGTCAGTGGAATTTATGACTTAAGACTCCCGGTCAATACAGCTGGAATGTACAGCAATAGGATGTAAGTAAAAACGTAAAATGAAGCAATTCAAAAGCAGGTTACACATGACATACTGGTCCTGAAAGTGGTTACGTACACTTGCCACTGTAGATATATTTGTAACAGCTCATTCATATTCACCAAAGTCAGGACCAAGTTTTATCAATATTCCCTACTTAAGGAAATTCCTTAACTTTGAATTTTCCATGTGAAAACATTACGGAATTTGAGGGAAAAATCTTCGTAAGGAACCTTACTTATGTTTCGTGCTTTCCAATGTAAATTTCTAAGTTAAGGAGTTTCCTTAAGTTAAGGATGGAACTGGCCCACGATATACACAATAAAGAACTTGAATTTGTTATCAATATGACCTTAAACTTAGCTGTATCAGCCTTAAATGCTATGCAGTACCTTATTATTTTCAAAATATCTACGAAAATATTATTGTGCTGCTGTCATTGAGTAAGAAGGAAAAACAATGTCCCATAAAATTAATTTAACTGTTAACCTCATTGCAACCTCAACCTTACAGACATAGAAATGGTATATGACCCACTATCTTGTCATCCAAGGTGCATTCTGGTGGAAGATGAACTGCAGGATGGCCAATGGTGATACTCAATATGCTGCAGACAATGACACCAGAAACGTACACAAATATCCGCATACAGGCTTGACTACTTACTGTGATCCATGCATTGAAGTTTAATAACATTCAGCATGGGTTGACACAAACCAACACCTCGGAGAAGTCAGCTGGCCACCTACATTCACAACTACATCCATAAAATTTCAGTCAGAAGTTATAGACTTGACAACAGTATTGGACAGGTAAATGACCTTTGACCCCGAAGTAACCTTGACATTTGGTATACAAACCTGAAAGTGGAGTGAAACATGCTGCCTACCTTTCCTACATATATTCATGAACCATCTGATGATGATGGGCCTGATTGTTTTAACTTACCATTAACACTCAGGTTTTGGTAATCCCTGTGGTTGCAGCGGTTCCTTTGCCATAAATAGTTGTAGACAGAGTTCATTGGGCCATGAATCACATTAGTGAAGGTGGTGTTTTTGTAACCTTAAACAATAACAATGAAAAACTGCATCATCAACTTTTAAACAAAGAAGGTTCTTTATCCCACAGGTACATTACTGTAGAAATATTTTACTACAAAACTATCAAGTTTGATTCTTTAGAAATGATGATCTGGAACTAAAAAAAAAAAGAAAAAACTAGAACTGTCGCCAGGATGGCTGACTAATACCCCCGCAATCTGCACAAGTCAATGGTGAATTTGAACTGTTAATTAGAAGCTAACTAAGATAACCCAGTGAAATAGTGACCAGTTGCCATAGCAACCATAATTTGGAAAAAAAAAAAAAAAGTGGCATGCACATCTACACATGGTCCTCTATAGTTTTGTGAAGTTTCATTGAAATCGGCCCTTCGGTTTAGGAGGAGTTGTCCGGACAAACTTAAAAGTTATGGTTCTTATCGGAAAACCTGTTTATAGTGACCAGTTGCCATAGCAACCATAATTTTGAGAAAAATAAAGTGGCATGCACATCTACACATGGTCCTCTATATCTGTGCGAAGTTTCATTGAAATCAGCCCTTTGGTTTAGGAGGAGTTGTCCGGACAAACTTAAAGTTATGGTTCTTATCAGAAAACCTGTTTATAGTGACCAGTTGCCATAGCAACCATAATTTTGAAGAAAAAAAAAGTGGCATGCACATCTACACATGGTCCTCTATATTTGTTTGAAGTTTCATTGAAATTGGCCATTTAGTTTAGGAGGAGTTGTCCGGACAAACTTAAAATTATGGGTCTTATCGGAAAACCTGTTTATAGTGACCAGTTGCCATAGGAACCATAATTTTGAGAAAAGTAAAGTGGCATGCACATCTACACATGATCATTAATATTTGTGTGAAGTTACATCGGAATTGGCCCATCGGTTTAGAAGGAGTTGTCCGGACAAAATGCGTCTACAGACAGACGGACGGAGGGACGGACGGACGGACGGACAACCTGATTCCAGTAAACCCCCCTAACTTCGTTGCTGGGGTATAAAAAGATGGTTGCTGGGACTACAATATTTCAGTAGGCCAGACAATTGGCCTTCCTTACTTCAGATCTGAGGAGCTAGCTTGGTTTGACACTCCTTACCTGCGGCAGTTTGTGTTTCTTGAGAAGCTGAGAAGTGGACTGCTATATGCTGTGGTGGTCATCTCCTTGAGCAAGACACTTTACTCTAATTGCTCTGGATAGCATGCGACATGTCTGAAAACCCTGCCTCAAAATGACTCTCTGTCCACAGGTTGATAAACCCAACAAACAAACCAAAAAATAAATGTGAAAGAAGGGAACTTGTTTGGAGATCTTACCTGTGATGGATGATAATTCTGGCCAATCAAATTCATTCTCGAGGATGAAAGGTAAAGGCTCAAAAGCTGCCTATCAACGTGGAAAAAAGAAAAAAGAAAAAAAGATTTCTTGAAAATAAAGTAATTCATAATGTCTTTGAAAACACACCGTTTAGTTCCAATTTTTTGTGAATTGTCGAAAATTTAAATTTTTGAATAATCACAGAACCATTGTTTCATTGTCATTATACAAATACACTGTACCATAATCTTTAAAAAAAAACGTTTCTAAAGTGAACTTAAAATACAAACATTAGACAAGAGGCCCAGAGGGCCTGTATCGCTCACATGGTTTCATGAGATATGAAACAAGAATGATGCTTAAGTATATTTGTCACTGGTATTGCTATGTCAATATATATCATAAGCATTTTATATGGGTACATGTACATTGGTTTTATTTTAATACTAAAAATGCCAAAAAGTGCATTAATCCATGAAATGAAATTGACTTTTGGCGCGACCCCATACGGATGCTACCACACAAATGTGAGTGATATCCATTGCTTAGTTTCAGAGAAGGTCTTGTTTAGACTAATTGACCCCTTTTGACCCAGAAAAAAAAATGAAAATGTAGAAAAAAAAAACTTGTTTTCAATATAGTTCCAGAAATTAATCTTTATTTCACAGAACTATACGCTTGTTCTCTATAATTCCAGAAATTAATCATTATGAACTCTAAACTCACTGCTGATATTTCCGTGGTGTTAAGCCACTCCCTAGGAATGTGGAAGTGGGCACTTAGGGAGTCTCCAAGGACGATCACACCTCTGGCTTGGCTTTCTTTACAGTACAGGTCCTCGTATGTTTGGCCACTGACAGGATCAACTCCCTATACACATAAACCCAGTACAACACATCAGTATCAATCATTGTATTGTCTATACAAGATTTAGTGTCGGTATCATACTACCTGTTTGTATCAGTTTCCATAGTAAAACATCATCAATACCAGGTGTCACAACACTTCTGATCTTCCACTTATATATACTGACTTCAATCAAACTTTTTCTGCATTGTTTAAATTTTGCTAATTTAATTTCTAATGTAAAACATACCAATACTGTCTGCATTTCCACAAGAAAGTGTTCAATGTTCCTCTGAGGTTGATAGATTACATAAATTATCATACTGAACACAATCAATTGTGCAATCTTAAAATAACTTTTTTCATAAGAAAGAAGTGAGGATTGTGATGTTTGGTCAGCTGAATGCTGGAATGAAGTGTTATCAATTTCATTTTAATGAATGACCTTGACCCATATTCAAAATTCTAGGGGTTATGATATTTGGACAGTAATATGCCAGATCAAAGGGTTATAAATATGATCACAGAAAAACTTTGACCGGCTTTTAAGGTCACAGGGATAAACCAAAATGTCTTTTCGTTTGTTGCATTTTGTGATGAATGTCTACCAAAGTTAGTGTTCAAATGTAAGGTCTTTACTAAATATCATGGTGTCAGAGGTCAAATGTGTTAAAATTCTTAATTGTTAGCCATAGTATGCTGTTACAATGTCAGTGGAAATGGTAGTGTACCTACAGTAGTCAAAACAGTATCACTCAAGGCCTCATAATAGTTTTAGTGCTAAAGAGCAAGGAAACTATAATTTCAGAATTTTAGTCTGGTAAAAAATGATTGACAGGAAATGTGATAACCTATCGCTTTTGTAACTTATATTTTCAACAACAATTATTTCAGAAAGAATCCCTGCAGTCATTTTCTTTTAAAAGATATTTGATCACTTGTTTTGGTGCGACATTGTGAATGCCCCACACCAAGAAAGTATTTTATTGACATGGCCTGTCAAACTTACATACCAGGATACCGTTACAATTACTGTCTCTGTCCTTGTCCGACTGAATCGGCCTGAAAAAGAATTTCACAAAATGTCATATTGTTAACTTATCAGGCGTGAAGTGCTGATATATAGCAAAAAAATTTACATAGAACATATGTATTATATATTATATTCACTATGTAGGATGTGTACCTTATTAAACATACATTAATATATTACGTCGCTGAACAACTAATGCAAATGCTGACCTTAATTTTACAGACAAAAGAATGTAGAATATTTGAGTTTTGTTATTGGCTGTATATATATAGTAATTGTTAATTATGAATGATTGACCTTTGATGAGGTCAATGTCGTGTTCAACCTACCTGGTAGAATCAAATATCAACTGAAGCCTGGGGTCAATATTTTAGATTCTATCAGGTTAGTAAAGTACCATATTGATCGAATCAAAAGTTCTTAATTTTAATATAAGATATGAAACTAATGTTTGCAAAATTATGGAATTGCATTATTATTCATCTTGATGACAGGAAACACAATACTGACTTGGTATT
This sequence comes from Pecten maximus, assembly GCF_902652985.1. Classification (NCBI taxonomy): domain Eukaryota; kingdom Metazoa; phylum Mollusca; class Bivalvia; order Pectinida; family Pectinidae; genus Pecten; species Pecten maximus. Next base: position 18,572,519 of record NC_047025.1, on the reverse strand, counting down.
TCTGAGAATAGAAACATCAGGTTAATATTACAAAATATTAACCTTCACTTGACAATGTTTTAGCCAGTAAGAATTGAGAAAGTTCTCATGTATATGGTCATGAATGATATAAATTGACCACCACATGATATACACACATTTATCTACATGACTGACTAGGAAAACGCTCTAGGTTACTTTAAACATTGAATTGTAAATTGGTAATTAACACAAATGTACACTCTAATGATAACCTCGACACAGAGACTAATGGACTTTCATTTAATTTTGGAATCAATATATAATTATGGACAGTTACCTTAAATGTGTTGAGGCATTAAGTGATGGTCTAAGAACATGTCATATATGTAAACAAGTACAGTATAACATTAATTAATGTATGTTTACAGATCTAAATATAAATAATTCATGGTAGAAATAAGAAATTAACTTAAAGCAAATAACTACGATGACCCATATACGCCTGGACAATATACACATAAGCAATCGATGTTTGTCCAAGGTTTCCAGAAAAACGTGGTCAAAAAACTGCATATGCAGTTGTTTTTTGCCCAGTGTCGGACCGATTTTATTTTACTAACGCAGTGTTGGCCTATTACCGCCTTGGCACTTTTCGAGCTTTGCTCTGATAATTAACATACCATTTGATAATTTCCGACTGTCTGATGAAGCACAGGTGGCCCATTGCTCAAGACAGCCCACTTGACCTTGTAAGCTTATATAGGTGTTATGTGTGGGTAAAACCATAAGGTACAAAGGTTAAGGGAAGGAGACATGCATATAGCCGGATTCAAAGAATGAAAAGTTGGACAACCTTGATTGTCGACCACAGGAAAACAATACGTGCAGCCAAAATGGACGAAGAATTGAATGGTGCATCCATGATCTCAATGGGCCACCCGTGCTTCATCAGGCTGTCGGGATTTATCAAATGGTGTGTAGCAAAGCTCGAAAAGTGTCAAGGCGGATACGGGCCAACACTGCATTGTCAAAATAAACAAAAAGCAAAGCAAAATCTGACGATGAAATATCGTTCATATGCAGTGTTTCGACGACGCATTTTAGAAAACTGCGGACAAATTAATATTAAGTGCTTATGCGTATTTTGTAGAGGCGTATATGGGCCGTCGTAAATAACAAATATTTTGAGAACTTCCAACAGCTGGTACAGCCGGAGCCGGGCTGAATTGTGAGCACCCCACCACCCAACCCCCCACCTCACCCCCACCCTCTAGATCTATTCCTGGCAGATTGGAAAAGTAGTGGTTCTGCTGGTGGGGCTTATTTGTGGGAGGGAATTCATTTGCAGTAAAATACAGTATGAAAAACCTATATCACAGCACAAGGTTGTGGATATATGTGATTTAAATGATAATATAAAAATTAAAAGTTTTTTAACACTGACCGACTTCCTGGGTGAATGTCCTTGCGAGAATCATCACAGTCTTTTCCCCTCCAGGAGCTTCCACGCAGTGTCTGTACACAAATTACACAAGTCAGAGTTTATTTATAGTCATCTGAAACTACCAGCCCCATGAAAACCCAATCACTTCTTTTGTTTTTATTATAGATCATTAACTGCTTAGTGTAACAGGAGAGAAAATTGCAACCCTCCTCAATACTTTTACCTGCTGCAAAGCTAGGTGATCATATTATTTTGTACACTATTTACAATTAAAACCTTCCACATATGAACTTCTGAAATATTAACTTTTGAATGTCAATGAGAGGTTTTGACTTGAATAACAGCTTGTGTTGCATCATAGCCAACTATAATCTGATGTTTGTGGATTTTTTCAAATTGTTTATCATCTGTGGTTCATTTTTAAATGCTACTCCTCTGAAAGTACCAGAGAGATCAGTCTGAAATCTCACAATTATGTTCCCTTTGGTGGCTAGTTGTACTGTTTTACCAGTTTGGGTATACCAAAAACTATAAACCAGGAACCAAGAAATCCCAAAAATACAGGGATGTACCCTAAATCATGTCCCTTTTCAGATTTCTATAATGCAAGGTACATCAAACCAGCAAGCCCTGTTCCCTTATAATTTACACTTAATGTACTCTCAACTAACTAATGCACATTTATGATAATATATTTTAAGTGTGTGATGGACTGATCACATAAACTTATAGATTTCAAGTGACAAGCACTTATATTATATAACACTATGGTACTGTAAATAAGAACACACAAATTGGAGAGTGGATCGTCCCAATAAAGCATTTTAAAAATTCAGACATGTGATAAGAGTATAAAGTATAAATCTCATGAATAAAAAAAATGCATCTCATCTTTTGTTTATTTATAAGATAAATCCATCGGAATAAATGACAAAATTTGAAGGCTGTGAAAATATCTATCAATACCAAACAGCCTGTTCAATTGTACCTCTGTCAGTACTCTAACTTGTACTTAATGATTTAACAAAAGATAAAATATTACATGTTGGGACAGCAAATACATAATTATGTGTTCTAGTGATTTCATAAAAGACAAAAAACACCAGAAATACTTCAAATATTAACAACATTGAACAGAATACTAAGAACATCATTATACAGGTATACAAATATAATTTGATAGACAACTTACTGCATATGTACTGAATCTATCATCGTCCAGGTCAACAGCAGGATCATGTTTCTCAAATATCCTGGTTGAACAAAATGCCCTAAATGAATATCTGTTACTGTGACAACAGGCAAAGTCTCTTTGATTTCGATTCACATCTTCTCAACCTTATTTTTAATTTATTGATTTTTGAAATCAGCAGAATTTCCTACGTCTTAACTGCTATTTGGTCATATTCAGTAATTTTTGTTTATATAAAACAGCTGGAACTGCAGTTCACTGACTTGTTTAACTTTTGTCAAGTAATGTCTTTAACTATAATTATTTCTAAGATACATTAATCATTATCATTTTCCAAAAAATTAAAAAAAATGTAAAGGTTGACACGTACACATTTCAATAAGTATAGAACAATTGTAAAGAAAAATCAACCATATGTCTACTGAATTAAAAGTATATGTCACTAATAATATGTGCATGTCTATCCAATTAAACTTACTAGAACATGTATAAATGTTTATCTAATTAAACTTCCTGGTACATGCATAAATGTTTATCCAATTAAACTTCAATGTCTATCCAATTAAATTTCCATGTCTAACCAATTAAACTTCCATGTCTATCCAATTAAACTTTCATGTCTATCCAATCAAACTTCTATGTCTATCCAATCAAACTTCAATGTCTATCCAATTAAAGTTCCATGTCTATCCAATTAAACCTCCATCTCTATCCAATTAAACTCATATCTTTACAAAATGTATGTCTATCTTAATAAACTTACATGGCTATCCAATTACAAATAGCTTTTATTCCTGGTAAATCACATATCTTGGGAACTGGTTTTATCTGTAAAAACAAAATAATATGCAAAGATCACAGGATATTTCTTAATTAAAGTTAAAGGTATTAGGATTGATTTCTCAGATATATCTACCTCTATGTAAGATAGTGCAGATCACCAAATTGAGCTTCTTGTGATTAAACATTCAATAATGTATGAATAGTGTAAATATGTATAAAATATCAAATTCAAATTGAATATTTTTTGTTCACTGACCTTGTAAGGAGTTTGTTTCATTTCATAAGTTAAAACTTCTTTGACAATTCCTGAATGAACACTTCGTGGACTCTGTTAAAACAATAAAGTGAAAAATGAGCTGAAGCTTCACATGAACACTATCGAATATAACAGTTACAATGGTGGTTAATTACAAACAATCAAAGACACACAAAACACCAGAACATGACTACCTCCTTATGTTGATGCGCTGAAGGCAATGTCCAACTCAATTGTGATCAACAATAATCATCAAACATATTTAAATTAAATAACTGCACAGGAGTGCTTTTAAATAAAAAGTGATAACAAACTTTGATATTGAAATCCAATATGGTTACCTGGTGGTAATTTTGTTCCCCATAATTGAAAAATAAAAGACTATTAGTCCAGAGATTGACAGAAGACATACCTTAGACTTTGGTTTAGAGATTGACAGAAGACATTAGTGACCCTAGACTTTGGTTTAGAGATTGACAGAAGACATACCCATGACTTTGGTTTAGAGATTGAAAGAAGACATACCCTTGACTTTGATTTAGAGATTGACAGAAGACATACCCTTGACTTTGGTTTAGAGATTGACAGAAGACATACCCTTGACTTTGGTTTAGAGATTATCAGAGGACGTACCCTTGACTTTGGTTTAGAGATTATCTGAGGACATACCCTAGGATTATCAGAAGACATGCCCTAGACTTTGGTTTAGAGATTATCAGAGGACATTATTATGTGACCTTAGGATTATCAGAAGACATACCCTTGACTTTGGTTTACAGATTATCAGAGGACATACCCTAGGATTATCAGAAGACATACCCTTGACTTTGGTTTAGAGATTATCCGAGGACATATCCTAGACTTTGGTTTAGAGATTATCAGAGGACATACCCTAGGATTATCCGAGGACATACCCTTGACTTTGGTTTAGAGATTATCTGAGGACATGCCCTAGACTTTGTTTTAGAGATTGACAGATGACATACCCTTGACTTTGGTTAAGAGATTATCAGAGGACATGCCCTAGGATTATCCGAGGACATACCCTAGACTTTGGTTTAGAGATTATCAGAGGACATACCCTAGGATTATCAGAAGACATACCCTTGACTTTGGTTTAGAGATTATCAGAGGACATACCCTAGGATTATCAGAAGACATACCCTTGACTTTGGTTTAGAGATTGACAGAAGGCATACCCTAGACTTTGATTTAGAGATTGAGAAAATGACATACTCTAGACTTTGGTCTAGAGATTGGCAGAAGACATACTCTAGACTTTGGTTTAGAGATTATCAGAGGACATTATTATGTGACCTTAGGATTATCAGAAGACATACCCTTGATTTTGGTTTGGAGATTATCAGAGGAAATACCCTAGGATTATCAGAAGACATACCCTTGACTTTGGTTTAGAGATTGACAGAAGGCATACCCTAGGATTATCAGAGGAGATACCCTTGACTTTGGTTTAGAGATTATCCGAGGACATATCCTAGACTTTAGTTTAGAGATTATCAGAGGACATACCCTAGGCTTATCCGAGGACATACCCTTGACTTTGGTTTAGAGATTATCTGAGGACATGCCCTAGACTTTGGTTTAGAGATTGACAGAGGACATACCCCTGACTTTGGTTAAGAGATTATCAGAGGACATACCCTAGGATTATCCGAGGACATACCCTAGACTTTGGTTTAGAGATTATCAGAGGACATACCCTAGGATTATCAGAAGACATACCCTTGACTTTGGTTTAGAGATTATCAGAGGACATACCCTAGGATTATCAGAAGACATACCCTTGACTTTGGTTTAGAGATTGACAGAAGGCATACCCTAGACTTTGATTTAGAGATTGAGAAAATGACATACTCTAGACGTTGGTCTAGAGATTGGCAGAAGACATACTCTAGACTTTGGTTTAGAGATTATCAGAGGACATTATTATGTGACCTTAGGATTATCAGAAGACATACCCTTGACTTTGGTTTGGAGATTATCAGAGGAAATACCCTAGGATTATCAGAAGACATACCCTTGACTTTGGTTTAGAGATTGACAGAAGGCATACCCTAGACTTTGATTTAGAGATTGAGAAAATGACATACTCTAGACGTTGGTCTAGAGATTGGCAGAAGACATACTCTAGACTTTGGTTTAGAGATTATCAGAGGACATTATTATGTGACCTTAGGATTATCAGAAGACATACCCTTGACTTTGGTTTGGAGATTATCAGAGGAAATACCCTAGGATTATCAGAAGACATACCCTTGACTTTGGTTTAGAGATTGAAAGAAGGCATACCCTAGGATTATCAGAGGAGATACCCTGGACTTTGGTTTAGAGATTATCCGAGGACATATCCTAGACTTTGGTTTAGAGATTATCAGAGGACATACCCTAGGATTATCCGAGGACAAACCCTAGACTTTGGTTTAGAGATTATCTGAGGACATACCCTAGGATTATCCGAGGACATACCCTTGACTTTGGTTTAGAGATTATCTGAGGACATGCCCTAGACTTTGGTTTAGAGATTGACAGATGACATACCCTTGACTTTGGTTAAGAGATTGACAGAAGGCATACCCTAGACTTTGATTTAGAGATTGAGAAAATGACATACTCTAGACTTTGGTCTAGAGATTGGCAGAAGACATACTCTAGACTTTGGTTTAGAGATTGACAGAAGACATACCCTTGACTTTGGTTTAGAGATTATCAGAGGACATACACTTGACTTGGTTTAGAGATTATCAGAGGACATACCCTTGACTTTGGTTTAGAGATTATCCGAGGACATACCCTAGGATTATCAGAAGACATACCCTTGACTTTGGTTTAGAGATTGACAGAAGGCATACCCTAGACTTTGGTTTAGAGATTGAGAAAATGACATACTCTAGACTTTGGTCTAGAGATTGGCAGAAGACATACTCTAGACTTTGGTTTAGAGATTGACAGAAGACATACCCTTGACTTTGATTTAGAGATTGACAGAAGACATACCCTTGACTTTGGTTTAGAGATTATCAGAGGACATACCCTTGACTTTGGTTTAGAGATTATCAGAGGACATACCCTTGACTTTGGTTTAGAGATTGACAGAGGACATACCCTTGACTTTGGTTTAGAGATTGACAGAGGACATACCCTTGACTTTGGTTTAGAGATTATCTGAGGACATACCCTTGACTTTGGTTTAGAGATTATCAGAGGACATACCCTTGACTTTGGTTTAGAGATTGACAGAGGACATACCCTTGACTTTGGTTTAGAGATTGACAGAGGACATACCCTTGACTTTGGTTTAGAGATTATCTGAGGACATACCCTAGACTTTGGTTTAGAGATTATCAGAGGACATTATTATGTGACCCTAGGATTATCAGAAGACATACCCTTGACTTTGGTTTAGAGATTGACAGAAGGCATACCCTAGGATTATCAGAGGACATACCCATGACTTTGGTTTATAAATTATCCGAGGACATACCCTTGACTTTGGTTTAGAGATTATCTGAGGACATACCCTTGACTTTGGTTTAGAGATTATCCGAGGACATACCCTTGACTTTGGTTTAGAGATTATCCGAGGACATACCCTAGGATTATCCGAGGACATATCCTTGACTTTGGTTTAGATATTATCAGAGGACATACCCAAGGATTATCCGAGGACATATCCTAGACTTTGGTTTAGAGATTGAAAGAAGACATACCCTTGACTTTGATTTAGAGATTGACAGAAGACATACCCTTGACTTTGGTTTAGAGATTGACAGAGGACATACCCTTGACTTTGGTTTAGAGATTATCTGAGGACATACCCTAGGATTATCAGAAGACATACCCTAGACTTTGGTTTAGAGATTATCAGAGGACATTATTATGTGACATTAGGATTATCAGAAGACATACCCTTGACTTTGGTTTAGAGATTGACAGAAGGCATACCCTAGGATTATCAGAGGACATACCCATGACTTTGGTTTATAAATTATCCGAGGACATACCCTTGACTTTGGTTTAGAGATTATCCGAGGACATACCCTTGACTTTGGTTTAGAGATTATCCGAGGACATACCCTTGACTTTGGTTTAGAGATTATCCGAGGACATACCCTAGGATTATCCGAGGACATATCCTTGACTTTGGTTTAGATATTATCAGAGGACATACCCTAGGATTATCCGAGGACATATCCTAGACTTTGGTTTAGAGATTATCCGAGGACATGCCCTAGACTTTGGTTTAGAGATTGAAAGAGGACATACCCTTGACTTTGGTTAAGAGATTATCAGAGGAAATACCCTAGGATTATCCAAGGACATACCCTAGACTTTGGTTTAGAGATTATCAGAGGACATACCCTAGGATTATCCGAGGACATACCCTTGACTTTGGTTTAGAGATTATCCGAGGACATACCCTAGGATTATCAGAGGACATACCCTAGGTTTATCAGAGGACATACCCTAGACTTTGGTTTAGAGATTATCAGAGGACATACCCTAGACTTTGGTTTAGGAAAGATGTGGCATTCTTGTTTTCCTGTATCTGAGTAACAGAATCCAATCTTATGGCAAAATGTGTCCGGGCTATCTTCCTTTGTAAATCTGGAAACAGTTTTAGATTGAAAATTATGTTTTGATAAAATACAAGACACTTAATACATGTAAGTTTAAGAATGATAAAGTTCCGTAGGGACACAGATGATATCCTCACTTTCTCATACTTGGTGAATTGAGAGATGATAATGAAAGTCAATGATAACATTAATATCTGTTACACAACTGAATGTCCTTTTGTGTGGAATTACTACATGTATTTTAATTGGTTGGGGTTAATAAGTGATAAATATTCATCACCTTTATGTAACAATTACCTATTGATTAGAATACTTCCAAAGAAATCAGCGAATATCTGACATTGCTGTCTGTATTTGTCTGGGAGGTAGTTACACAGACGCTCCAGGGAATGTAGGATAGTCTCATTGTGTATCACTGACAGCTGTTCCGTCAAACTCACAATCACAGAACATGCTGTTGAGAACAAACCATAATGATTAGGCATTCAGTCCTGTTAACACATCATACACCAAAACACCATCATACACAGGTATCCTTGACCCAACACCATCATACACCGGTACCCTTGACCCAACACCATCATACACCCAAACACCATCATACACCGGTACCCTTGACCCAACACCATCATACACCGGTACCCTTGACCCAACACCGTCATACACCGGTATCCTTGACCCAACACCATCATACACCGGTACCCTTGACCCAACACCATCATACACAGGTACCCTTGACCCAACACCATCATACACCGGTACCCTTGACCCAACACCATCATACACCGGTACCCTTGACCCAACACCATCATACACCGGTACCCTTGACCCAACACCATCATACACCAAAACACCATCATACACCGGTACCCTTGACCCAACACCATCATACACAGGTACCCTTGACCCAACACCGTCATACACCGGTACCCTTGACCCAACACCATCATACATCCAAACACCATCATACACTGGTACCTTGACCCAACACCATCATACACAGGTACCCTTGACCCAACACCATCATACACCCAAACACCATCATACACTGGTACCCTTGACCCAACACCATCATACACAGTTACCCTTGACCCAACACCATCATACACAGTTACCCTTGACCCAACACCATCATACATCCAAACACCATCATACACTGGTACCCTTGACCCAACACCATCATACACCTAAACAACATCATACACCGGTACCCCTGACCTAACACCATCATACACCTGTATCCTTGACCTAACAACATCATACACCGGTACCCCTGACCTAACACCATCATACACCGGTACCCTTCACCCAACACCATCATACACCCAAACACCATTATACACCCCAACACCATCACACACACACCAATTAATTCATACACTTCAACCTCATCATAATTTGGAATACCAAATTTGAGAGCATTCATTATTTACAGCTGTGTAAACCAACACAATTACAGGCAATAAAAATCCAAAACTGGACGATGTCAAGGCAATATGGTACTAGTCTACTAGACTTTCTATTAAAATTTGATCATCATGTATTCTGTTAAAATTCACCTAGTGCTTTTTTATAGTATACCATAGGAATTGGATGACTTCTGTGATTAAAAAATTTTCTTGAATTAAAAAAAAAAGTTTTTCCCTTTTGTCTTTATTTTTTGCTATAGATTTTCTATAAACTGTAAATGTCATGGTGAATTTATTTCTTTATTGATATATCATGTGTTTCTCATTACTTAAATGTGAATATATATAGATCTTAACTGGGTTCAAAATACCAGATACTTCAATCAAAAATAACAAGTTGTTAAATCAAGCAAATGCAATACATTGTTATTAGGGAAGGTGGTTGGTTTCAGCTGAGGCTAGTCTTTATTGACAGATATACATGTACACATTCTAATTAAATTCAATTCAAAAATTATTTTATTATTCCAAATATATACAAATACATGTCATAAAAAGTGTAGGTGTTTATTGTAGACAGGTAATGTGTAGGTGTTTATTATAGTTTTTAGTATCCAGGTACTTTTTATGCAGAATAAAAAGTATCCGGATACTTATTATGCAGGAGGTACATATTAGGCATGACACCGGTTGCAGATAGGTATAATAATTATACATAGTCTAAACAGCACACCTTTCACACACACTTCCACACAATTTCATAAAGGAAAGACATGGAAAATGATGATGAGCAACATAATCATAATAGTTGAAATCTTTTAGCGCTCTTTATATATAAGTAAACATGATTTAAGATATATAGGTTAATTTCTTGAGATAAATCTATATCGCCACATAAAAGTATATGTAAATTAATAAATCCCACACGATTGTATATAGAAGTGATATGATGCCTAAAGGTAGAATATAGTGGGCACTGGAAGAAAAAATGAACCAAATTTTCAAAGTCTGCTCCACAAATGCATGAGCCATCAATTCCAAGAACTAGATGATCTATTAACTTATCAAAATTTAGGTTACTGGCATTATTACGCAACTGACACAATAGAATATGTAATGCTCTAGGCCTACAGTCAAGAAAAACATCAGAAATAAAAACAGGGAATACAGTTTTAAGCTTATTTTTTAGGCTAGAGATAGATACAGAATCTCTAATAGAAGGATCTAACGAGTTCCATAAGTTCATAGAAGAGGGGAAGAGACTGTTTTGATAGGAGCTAGTTCTAGAAGCAGGTACATTAAAGTATCTTTCATTTCTAAAATTGTAGTTAGTATTAGTATTAATATATGGTTGAATAATGTCATGGAGGTAGCTGGGAGTGTAGTGATTAATAATTTTGAATAAAAATAATATTTTTTGACGTTTTCTCCTTGTTTTTAATGTTTCAAATTGAGTTTCATAATAGAGTTTATAATGAGAAGTGCCCCTTCTAAGACCAGTGATTATTCTCATGGCTTCTACCTGGACCGATTCAAGTAGGTCAGATTCAGTTTCAGTGCAATTATCCCAGACTATAGAAGAATATTCAAGAATAGGTCGAACATATGATAAATATAGAGTTTTCAATGTATTTCTATTTACTTTATATTTAAGAAGTTTAAGAAGTTTCAATCTTGAAGAGGCTTTGTTATAAATATTGTTAATATGTTCAGCCCAGGTACCTCTCATGTTAAATGTTAATCCTAGATGTTTGTGCTGATCACGCTGTGCAATTAGATGATTATCAAAGAGTAGAGGAGGATGATTATTAGTGTGTTTTCTGGTTAAAGTTAGTGCAGTGGTTTTATTAAAAAGAACTTGCCATTGATGAGCCCAGTTAGAAATAGTAGAAAGATCTTGATTAATTTGGATGGCAGGTGTATCAAGGTCATTTTGATTATTTACAATTACAATAATGATGTATCATTAGCAAAAAGTTTTATATTAGAATTAATATTATTTGTGATATCATTAATGAATAAAAGAAATAAGAATGGGCCTAGTACGGAACCTTGGGGTACATCCTGCCGTAATGACTTTGGAATTGGATTTGTAGTCTTCAAAGATAACACTTTGTTTTCTGTCAGATAAGTAAGATTCAAACCATTTCAATAATTTGCCCTTAATTCCATACAATTTGAGTTTATATAACAATCCAAGATGCCATACCCGATCAAATACCTTACTTATATCACAGAAAACAAAACGCAAATCTTTGCCAATATCTAGATTATGAAAAATAGTGTTATATATAGCAGCAAGTTGATTGACAGTAGAATCATTTGGTTGGAATCCTGACTGATGTTTACTCAGAAAGTTATGATCTTTTATAAAATTAAAAGTATATTTTGGAGATAATAGATGTAATAGCAATAGGACGATAATTATTAAGATCACTAATGTCTCCTTTACCTTTGTATAAAGCATTTACATTTGAGGTTTTTAAAATATCAGGAATTTCACCAACTGCCATGATTTTATTGAACAATAAATATAATGGATATGCAAGTGCAGAAGATGCATTTTTAAGTATTTGGGGTATAATACCATCAGGGCCTGGGGGTTTGTTAGTTTTAAGTATGTTTAGTTGTAAGTTAGTATCTGTTATATCTGAAGCATGAGGTGAAGAAAGTGTTAAAAGCTTCAGCCTTGTCACGTGGATGAATATAATTGTGTTATTGTATGTTTGGGGTGAAGAATTATTATAAATATTAGATAATTTACAGATAGATTTGGCAATCCGCCACCATTTCCTAGGAGGAACAGTTTTATCAGCAAGTGAATTCTGAAGTTTATTTAAATATCGTTCCTTTGCATTTCTTATCATTAAAATAGTTTCATTACGAATCATTCGAAATTCAGTCCAATCTTGGTCTCTGTTTTTTTCTTTGGCTTTCTTGTGAATTTTATTTTTTTTTTCTGAGTTGTAACCTAATTTTTTTAGTCATCCAAGGTTTATCATCAGGGCGAATTATGACAGTTTTTTGAGGAATGTGAGAATTAGTGAGAGAGTGTAAGGTGTTGGTAAAGTTATCATACATAACATTAATATTATCAGTGTTAGAAAGTAATTCATCCCAATTAGTATTGAGTAAATCAGTTTTCAGACCATTCGAATCAGCTTCCTGAAATTTGTAGATAGTTTTCTTGTAGGAATGTTTCTTAAGAACTTTAAAGGAAATGCTTACTAATATCGGACTATGGTCACAACATAGAGGAGATAAGACTTCAGTATAATTTAATATATTGACATTGTTAGTGAAAAATATGTCAAGCATAGTAGCTGTAGAATTAGTGATACGGGTAGGTGCGTGGATTAAGTTATGTAGTTGATATTAAGCCATAAGTCTAGAGAGGTGAGAATTAGGTCGAAGGTTAAGAAGATCAACATTATAATGTCACCAGTTATAATAATATTAAGATTAGTGTTTGATAGATTATCAAATATGTTGTCCAGTTTATCCCAGTAATTTACAGCTGTACCAGGAGGCCTATACAGACAGCAAAGAAGGAATTTTTTGTTTGAGGTATCAATAATTCTAATTAAATAAAGGTGTAAGTTAACGGACACATGAAGGCTAAGCAGAGTTACACTATTAGTAAAGAGAGCACTTGACTAGTAATCTGAAGTGCTTAAATGTGTGTATATGTTATCAATGAACAATATCTCGATAGATTTGTACTAAATAAGTTTTGAAACACACATACTGATTGCAGTTAACACCAATTCCATTATAGATATGAATAAAAAGTTCACATAGGATTTTAGTTAAATGGAAGACAGGACAAATTGCTGTTTGAGATACAAGTCCCCCATAATAACCAACTGTGCATAGTTAGTATTAAACTTAAGTTACAATTCCTATTATCAAATCTAGATATAGCTTCCTTTGGAACGTTTCAGTGCTATATATAACGTTATAGTACTTTGATTGGGGTCCCTGTTAATAGCACACAGAAGTGTAATATCATTAACTCACTTGCACACGATATTCCACCATTTCCTCCAAACTTTACCATATAATCATCAACCAAAGTTGATGTTGATGGTGATACAACAAAACACAACAAAGGAACCGAAAGTAGAACTGCTCTGAACAACATCTTCTTTTTTGAGTCAATCCAAATCACATGACAGTCACATGGTAAGAATTCGAAACCATAATCTATTCGGTAGTCATCAGATTTTTTCCATCGAAATAACATCGCGTCAAATCGCGCAAGCCGCGAGAAATTACGATACTTACAACCGCCAATTTCAAAAGTTGTAAACAGACAAGGGAGCGGTGTGGCAGATATCGGAGGCTCGGATATACCGTACTACATTTGAATATTTGAACAGAAATCACGATCTTTTCATGAAGTCCGTTGCATAGACAAAAAGAACAATGGATCCATATACAGAGGTAAGCATATTACACATAAATTGTGAGTTGTGTTCATTATTTTTAAAAGCACTTCGCCACTTGCTAGCATTATCAATTTATTTGGAAACCTAAACAGATCAAAGAGGCCGGGGCGGACGTAAACTTGGAGGGATACAAAGCTTTCGGTCATCGCGGTTATGTTAGTAGGGATTTCATGATAGCAGAAAGAGGGAACGTTTTGTGAGTTCGGTGTTGTGTCATTTGAAGAATTCAAATAATGGATTAAATCTCGTCATCACGTGTAAATGATCTTGACCATCTTGTCGATTGTGTGCTGCAGTAAACGCAACGGACGAAGTCGATTGTTAAGTTTGAATAGAGAAAATGGATACTAGCAACATTTCTGACGAAGATACACAGGTGCATGTTAATGGAATGCTGTAACGATTATTGTACAATAAGACCGCGCATTTTACTTTTAATGTAATTGTATATCAACTCATGGTAGCGCAGCATGCCTGGAGGCGTGTCAGATGAATTATGTGACCTCAACTTTTAAATAGTTGGACTCTAGCCAACTCTTTACATTAAACAGATAAGCAGTAGTATAAGATATGGCTGACTTGAGAACTGTTGGCTGGTTAATACTTGATTGACCTGTACATTTAAAATTGAATTATGGATGTTTTATTGTGTAATATATATATCTATATTATTAACTAGTAAAATATATATGGCACACCCTTCAAATTTATATATTTTCATTGGAGGTCTAAAGAGATGTTATGGCAAAATATTGTGGAAATATTTTGTTATGTTCTCATATTTTACCATGTTTTGGACTTATTATAACTTACATAATTTTTTGTATCAAAAGTATAACTTTAAAGTTTTTGGCATAAGTTTTTCAAAGGCTTCTTTTCCAAGTCCGTAAGTTATATACATCCCATGCCCTTTTCATTTGATGTATACGCATAATCATTATAGGTCTGGATATGATAAACTGACAATTAAGTTTTGGAAAAAAAAAGTAAATCTGAATTTATATTTTCAGATTTAATTGTTCATCAAGTCTAAGTTTGTTGAGATAACTTTAGGAATTTTAATCACTTTCACAAAATATCTTATGTTTATGTATACGTATCAGGTACTTGTGTATTTTATTTCCCTTGTTTTGTATATATATAACTGACTTGTTATTTTTTTGTTACAGTTATAATCATGACTGATAATTCTGATTTATACCATGATAATTTAATATAAAACTTTCCTCATTAGAGTTGTATCATTTTAGATATTTGCACGAAAGCAGCTCACTCTGTGGTTGGTTTAGTATTGTTTAATGTCCTATTAATAAGGTCAAGGATAGCCTCTACTGTGTACATGTTTTGGGATGATGCAGTATGTTTGAGTAAGGAATTGTCTCTTTGTGATAGAGTGAAACAAATGTCTACTTCATAATGCCATCTCAAGATCACTGAACAGGGTTTTGCGTTAACATTGAAGGCTTGAAGCCTTTTGAAGCATAGAAAATTGAAAGGACCTTATTTTTTCTGGAAGCTCCATTGAAATTATTCACAGGGACCCCATTTCATCTATAAAGGACCCCATTTATGAAATGCCAAGTGCAAACCCTGACTGAAGCATGCTGTCTTCGACAGCTGCAGCAGGACATCCCACATTACAGTACACAGTCATATTCTGCTGGATAGTGGTAGATGAGGGTAGATCAGCCTCTTGTGTTGTTAAATAAACATCAAACTTGAACTTTGATGTCGAATTCAAGCTCTTCTAGAGCTTATGTTACATGTTAAACATGCTCGACCTTTAGATGAAGATTTTGTATCTGTAACTTAGCTTATTAAAAGAGGACAGATGTACAGCTCAGACAGCTACTAAGTATCTAGAGCATGGTAGATCCTTATGTTTTTCTCTGAATTTTCAAGGTAACCAAAAATTTCCTCAATATTTTCTCTTCCTTTCTTTTTGAAGAAAATAGCAAATTTGGATATTTTCTTCAAAAAGAAAGGAAGAGAAAATATTCATTTTAAAGAAAATGAATGCTTTTTCGAAATAGAGTCAAACATGGAAACAAACCAAAAAGAAGAATCATTGTAAATATCAACCAGGTACTCATATAATCATAATAACACAATGGAAATTATCCCATTTACAATGAATTATAACTGTATGTCATTGTCCTTACATCCTGTTGTAGAGATTACTGGAGCGAACCAGACAGAGACGAGAGATGTTAAATCAGAAGCTAGGGAAAACTCCGGAACCTATGCCTAGGAAACGTATACTTGAGGATAGCACCTCGGAAAATGTTGTGTTAAAGAGTAAAGATGAAGGTAAGATTTCAAAGTAAAATTGGAAACTTTTAGGGAATGTTTTAATTGTCCATTGAATTTGAACATTCATGGGTCACCGAATAACATTATTTCAAAGTTCTGCTATCTATACCTTAATGCAAAATGTTCTATTTTCATGCAAATGGAATTATCTGGTATATACATATCAGGGGATACCAAGCAAGTCAAAACAGCATTAAACATTATTTCTTCTGTCAGATGAAATTAGAAAAAACCTCCCTGAAGAAAATGGAGGCGTACAAAAACTCCCATGAATGTAGCATTACACCTAAGACTTTGACGCATAGTTATGTGTCCATGTATGTGCTACTTATAAATGATGCATGAGACATTTTTTTATTGACTGACAATGCCCAACGTAACTTGACTATATGCTTCAAGACTTGTTCCAAGCACTGTTTGTTGCTAAAGTCTGATCACAAGTGCTTCAAAACGCTCTATTGACTCGGATCACTGATGCCATAAGGAGGGCTTCGTGAATGGCAACAAGCTTAAGATGGTGTCTGCTGACAATATTTTCTAAAACTAAATCTTCTGTCAACGAAAAGCCAGATTATCTTCAAAGGTATTATAGACGAAATTACTAACAATTTGTAAAAGTAAATAACGTGTCAATATTCATTCAACAATGGCAAAAGCGTGGAGCCATTCATTTCCGTATCTGGAAATTTTGAGTGATGGTGACGCGCATATCATATTTTGTAAAGTATGCAGGGTTAGAAAACAAACAAGTACAAGGTAGATTGTGGTGTTGTTTAGTTTAAGTATGCGTACAATGACCACAAAAGTATCTGGATTACTCCTCGTCCTTTGTCAGAGGGAGTACATCACTCCCTGATCTTAAAATTATCTGGAGCATTGGATTAATTACAGTCGTTTTTATTGAACATGAAAAAATTGATTGTGATTTCCATTTAGATGTAATCTGAACACCAAGCTTCATCTGATGGTAAACATTATCTGTTGTTTCATTTCAGAATCTCCCGGAAAGAGACAGTGTCTGAGGGAGGAAGCTATGCAAATCAAAGCAGATACACCAGCCATAAGTAGTGTCAAGTCTCGTATGCAGCAGATTGCCAAGTCCAGGAAGGAACAAGGTACAGGGACATTGCATATGATCAGGGACTAATGTACTAACAAAACTTGACATGTTTATTAATGAATCTTAATAAGTAGTGTTTATAGTGGAATAAGAAAAACATGGTTTGTACCAACCTTGAGAGCGGCATGAATTTCAAAGCTCTGCTTGAAATAGCCAAGAAATGGTTATTGAAAAATTTTAAAAATAATTTTGAATTTGAATTTTAATGGGGGCACTTGGTTTTTTAATGTCATTTGTAGATTTTAAAAGAAATTGAAGGAATTCACTTTCAGTTGGATTTCTGAATGCAGTCCATCCATATATGTATTTATTTATAGCAACCATATCTAATTGCTAATTGGTTATTCATTGCCATCAACTCAGGTTACTGGGATTGATTTTAGAAAGGGAGAAAAAAAAATACAAAAAGTGTCCAAAAGACATTTGGATAGACCAGTATGTACTGGTGTAGGGTATGAATTATAGTAATTTCGATCATATATTTTTTATGATACAATGTCTGCTCAATAGGTGAAACATCTACTGTACCAGTAACACAGAATCATGGGTCGCCAGTCAAGGAGAATGGTGGGAATCAATCGAGGAGAGGCAGATTGGCAAAACTGGCCGCCAACATTAATAATTGGGAGGATGATCTTAGTCACCCGACCATCCAGTAAGTCCATATTGACTATGTTTACAGCAGATAAATATTTGTGTGATGTACCTGTTTTTAGAGCAGCTTATATCAACACAATATTGTACAACTAATGTGTAGCGTAAATCATAAATAATTTACTGATATACAGTCAAACCTGCCTTAGCGACCACCTGAATTAAACGACTTCCTTTCATATGCGACCATATTTTTTCCTCCCAACGTTATTTACTATACTAGTGACCTGAATTAAGCGACCACCTGTCAGACGCGACTAACGACCATCATTTCCGTGTCCCAAATGCTGAAAAGTGACTTTTTTCAACGACTTTCTGAATTTTAAAAACGGAAGCAGAAGTCATAATCAAGAAGAAACCGGACGAACTTGTCCGCTTTTGAAGATTAAAAGATACTTCAGAAATGCCGGAAATGTTTTATTCTGTCTCATAGAATGTATTGAATTCATTATCTTTGCCCTGATAACACCCAATAACGAACGAAACTAGTTTACTTCTCAAAAAGGAGAGCCCGAGGGATTGGGCGAAAAGACGTCCTAGCAATTCAGAAGATTTTCACGAAATTTTAATAGATAGAAATACAAAAATTAGCTTGGGAAGTATGAAAATGAGTGCATAAACAGTCAACTTACTGTTAAACTGAAATTTATGTTCTTTTGGAGACATTAGGACAGATATTTGCCAGTTAAAAACGTCTCCATCGTGATGAAGGAAATGCAGTTACGTGACTAATAATCCGGACGGAAGTCCGGACCAGGAATTCAGGATTGAAATTTTTTTTTTTTTTTTTTTTTTTTTTAAATGTATCCTACACTGGAAATAATCAAATGAGCCATTCAAAATCTTTGATTATTTTTTTTTTGTATTTTAAATCAAAGAGATTTCTTACAGATTTTATTATGTTCACAATCTTAATTGATCACTGAGGAAATTCCTTTTCATATTTGTACTGATACTTGTAGCTGATACATTTTACATATGTGGCAGAATATTTATGAGCTTTACTTTTCGGGTAATTTTCTTTGAACCTGGATTAAGAGACCACCTGTCATATGTGACCTTTTTTATTGACTCCATTGGAAGGTCACATATGACAGGTTTGACTGTACATGTAAATTTGTTGACAGTCTATAAGTTGTATTACCAGTAAACACAAGTTGTACTCACGGGTTGACAGTCTATAAGTTATAATTACCAGTAAACACAAGTTGTACTCACGGGATGACAGTCTATAAGTTGTATTACCAGTACCAGTAAACACAAGTTGTACTCACGGGTTGACGGTCTATAAGTTGTATTACCAGTAAACACAAGTTGTACTCTAACTAACAGGTTGACTGTTTATAAGTTGTATTACCAGTAAACACAAGTTGTACTCTAACTAACAGGTTGACTGTCTATAAGTTGTATTACCAGTAAACACAAGTTGTAGTCACGGGTTGACAGTCTATAAGTTGTATTACCAGTAAACACCAGTTGTACTCACGGGTTGACAGTCTATAAGTTGTATTACCAGTAAACACAAGTTGTACTCACGGGATGACAGTCTGTAAGTTGTATTACCAGTAAACACAAGTTGTACTCACAGGATGACAGTCTATAAGTTGTATTGCCAGTAAACACCAGTTGTACTCTAACTAACGGGTTGACTGTCTATAAGTTGTATTACCAGTAAACACAAGTTGTACTCACGGGTTGACAGTCTATAAATTGTATTACCAGTAAAAGCAAGTTGTACTCAAGGTTAAAGTGTTGTTTTATACTATCTGCAAATCAGATTGAAAGCAAAACTAATGTGCAGGAGGTGGAATATTAAGTATTTGATATCAATATAATGTTTGGATCGATGTTCTCGACACATATTCAATGTTGTATGTTTATTTTTACCCAGCAAACAAGAGGAGAAAAAGCCCAAGTGGCAACCCCCTAAGATTGACTCTGGATCTGACAGTGCTGGATCTCCGTCCCGGTCACCTGTGAAAGCCCACAACCCCAGTAAGGCAGCAGCGCCCCCACCGCCACCCCTTCCTCCAGTCATCAGCTCACCAGCTATTTCCTCACCCAAGCGAATGCCAGCTTCCTCTTCTTCACCTGCCAGACATGTGAGTCAACATTCTGTTCAGCTGAATTCGCCAGCAAAGGGCTCCCAACCCAAGCACAAGATTCGCCAGTTAGTTGACCAGGTTCCTGTCAACACTCAAGCTTCAGATGAGTCACAAGAGAGTGAAGAGGATCCAACTGAAAAACCAATCAGAGAGCGACTGAATTCTTGGAAAAAAGCAGATACACCAAAAGAGAAACCAATGGATCCCTCTGAGAAGCCCATGTCTTCCAAACTGGCAACCTGGGAAAAAGTGTCCAGCACCCCAACCAAAACAGCAGTAACTAAGAAAGTCCATCTTCCCTCACGTCAGGTGGCTACTGCAGTTACAGACAAACCACCTCTGCCTAGACCTGTATCTGTCTCAAAAGAGACAGACAGCATAGAACAGGGCGATGACCCAGCATCCAAGCCTGTGTCATCTAGGATGGCATCTTGGCAGCAAAGAGTTGATGAACAGACCCCCCAGAAAGAGGAAGAACCTACCGCCTACTCTGTTGGAGCTAGGATGTCAGCGTGGGAAGACATGTCCTCCAGTAACCAGGTTGCACACATTAAAAAGGTTGATCCTGGGGCCTCTTCTCCAACCAAATCTCCTTTGAAAACACCTGCACCTGTTAATAAAACACCCAATGTGAAAAACAAAAATCTAACACCTCATAAAAGCTTTAAAGACAGTATTGTAGAGAAGGCAGGGCAGCTAAAGAGCTCTCCTGTCAAGTGCACACCTGTAAAATCTACCCCGGTGAAATTACAGCCAGGAGCGTCTCCAGGAAAGGTAGGAAGTGCTACCAAAATGATGCAGCAGCGATTGTTGGAGCAGACCCAGCACAGCAAGACTGATGACATTGCTGACAAGCTGAGGAGGGATAGGATGAATGAGTTGGCATCCCTGCAGAACAGGTGGCAGAACGGCATACTGAAGGAGGATATGAGGCCCACACAACAGCCTGACCAGGTGAGTGCCTTCGATAAGTTTTTAAAATGAAATAAGCCTACTTTACCTTGAAGCTTACTTTTTTTAGTTTACCTGAATTAATGAATCAACTGCTGTAAGCATACTTAATTTGAGGCACTCAACAGATTGGCGGAATGATGAATTATGGCACCAACAATGATTGCCA
Source organism: Pecten maximus (assembly GCF_902652985.1). NCBI lineage: Eukaryota > Metazoa > Mollusca > Bivalvia > Pectinida > Pectinidae > Pecten > Pecten maximus. Next base: position 18,551,113 of record NC_047025.1, on the reverse strand, counting down.
TAAAAACCAATGTAAATAAACTATGATTGGCACAATCATCATTAATCTTTCCGAGCGAAAAACACTAAAGTAATTACATGTGCTCATTGCTGAAATATGTATGTTTACCGTACCAGTATTTGAAAATTTCTGTTGTTTTGTTCCTGTTTGCATCACTCTTGCACTCTGTGACATTCCTTTTGAGTGTATTTCCTGCAAAAACAGAAAGTATGAGCCAATAAAATGTTTTTTTCCACTTTGAATATGTGATCTTGAGAATTGCTAATTTCAGAACAAGCCTGTGGCTTATGAGACTAAGTTGTCCGAGTCAGAGGAAGAGTGTGTGAAGAGGGAGGACAGACGTGAGACAATAAAGGCTCGAGCCAGGGCAGGTAAGTCAGTGTAGCAAATACAACAATACTCGAATTCAATTGTACTTGGATGCTGTAAAAATTCTCAAATTCTCTATATTTACCTAGTGTGTAGATTGATGACTTATCATTTACCTCCTGGACTTATTGGTCATGATCACAGTGGATCATGGTGCATTTATAGTCTGAAAACTTTTCAAGATTTTGAGCATACATTGAAAATGATAAATTATGTATGAATGTAAACATCCACATACATACTCTGTTGTAATTACAATGAAGTTAATTTGTGTCCACATAAATAATATCTATAAAATTTTAGGACGAAACTTTAAAAGGACTATAATGACATTTCTTGGTCAGATGTATAATCAATATAAACTGTTCTCAAAGGTTTTATTTTTATTTTTTTGTCAAGTAAATTGTTAATAAAATATACATACTATATATGTATGATTTATATGTTGCTTCATATATATACAAAAAACTATAGTTATATATGCTACACATTGCTTTACTATTTTGCCTGCATGCATTTCATTCATAGGAGAGAAATATTAGTTAACACGGGTAAAGGTAATATGGTGACGGTAGCTAGATATTTATTGCATGTAAATTGTTATTCAGATTAGAATGCTTTGGTCATAATGGTACATTAATATAAATACCATACACAGCTCAACAATGGGCACAGATAGGATCACTGGGTCATAATGGTACATTGATGTTATACCATACACAGCTTACAGTGGACACAGATAGAATCACTGGGTCATAATGGTACATTGATGTTATACCATACACAGCTTACAGTGGACACAGATAGGATCACTGGGTCATAATGGTACATTGATGTTATACCATACACAGCTTACAGTGGACACAGATAGAATCACTGGGTCGTAATGGTACATTGATGTTATACCATACACAGCTTACAGTGGACACAGATAGAATCACTGGGTTGTAATGGTACATTGATGTTATACCATACACAGCTCAACAATGGGCACAGATATAATCACTGGGTCATAATGGTACATTGATGTTATACCATACACAGCTTAAGTTATAAATGCAAATGAATACCTCAAGTGGATGGTACATTTCTGAAATACTATACAGCTTAACAATGGGCACAGATAGAATCATTTGTACATATTTGGTTTTTAGGGATTAATGCTTTTCTGCTTTTCACCGCTTTGCATGGTGCTAACATGATTTTTCAATCACCCTTTGCTGCCAGATTTTGAAAGAAAACTTGCTGCAATGGGATTTGATATTTTAGATGAAACTGCTTCCTACACCTTCACAAACCAAGATCGACCTAAGTCTGAAAGTCAGCCCCCAGCGCGACCGCCTGCTCCAAAAACAGGATCACAGCAAGGTCAAGGCAGTATTTACAGACTGATTTCACAGAAAAAAGGCAACAATGAGAAACCAAATGTGAACCGTAGTGAGTCTACGAAACGGGTACAGTTTGAAGAAGGTGATAGTTTTGACAGTACAGATGGGGAAGATTTGGTTCCCCAGAAACATCAGCAGCCTCCTGTCCTGTCAACAGAAGAGGAAACAGATGATATGGATTACACCGACACACAGTCTGAGGGTACCACAACCCAGGATGAAGAGGAATATGCTCCACGAATGGAAGATGAATCAGACTGTGATGATGTAAGTTTGAGTGCATTTGTACCTGCATCTGTCCGCAGGCAGAGTGTATTACCTCATCGACCGAATGAACAGGAGCGGAGAGGCCAACAGCAAAGGGTCCGTGAACCTGTTGCATCAGTACCAGCCAGTGTGCGTCACCAAAGTACAACAAATTTACGAAGTCTTGCTCAGGAGGACAGCTCGAGCAGTTTGGATAGTGAGAGTTCTGCCTCGAGTAGTCAGAGTTCCCTGGGTCAGCCACCTCGACGACACCAAGGCTACACAGATTATGACTCTGATGAGGAAGACGAACAGGGAGTGAGTGACCTCCTGGATGAGGCAATCGGTGCTGAGGATGACACTGACGATGAAGTGGTGTATAGACACAAACAACCAGTGGCTGCCCCTGTAAGTGTACTCATCCTAATTATTCTCAACTGTCACATTATAATTCTGGCATACATACTAAACATTTTGCTTAAGAAAAATTAAGGAAAGCTTTTTCGTTTTAGATATGTTGTTTAATAATATGATTTATGACGTTTAATGCAAATTTATGGTAATTTAATGGGTCTTTGTATATATCTGTTTATTTACAGCGCCACCACAGACATCAGAGCTATGCCATTGCCAATGATAGCCAGCCAGTCTACAGTGTCAGCAGCTACAGGAACTCCCAGTAATTACAGCTAGTTTTTTTAAGATTCTCTGATGAATTTATAAATTCATAAAACAGACAAACTTGATATTATATGTAATTTTTCCCATTCAATTACTAGTGATAAATATGTTGAGACACTGATTTCATCATTATCTTCAATAAAATGCCTTTCTTATTATCAAATAAGACAAATATATATCTTTTATGTTCCACACAAGGAACATTTGTGAACAATCAGCTCTATAATAACTGTGCTGCAATAAACTTCTGTTTGTTGGATGCTTGTCCCTAAAGGTTCTTGTATGTTTTACAGGAACATGGATCTGAGTTCTGGTGCCCAAAAAAGGATTGTGAGAAACAGGACATACTCAGCTGATGTGGTGGAGGAGAATATAGAGATGCCGACCAGCCTGCCCAGAGATATGGAACGTAAATCTATCAAGGAAAGGAATACAGGTATACAACCCGCTTTGATGATAGTGGCACGTTTATCTGGGGTGTAAAATATTTATCATAATAACATATTTAACTAGACTGCCATTCAAAGAGTGCTTCACTGTAAATTGGGATATTTTTGTGTCGTTGAGATGAATTTTTCAGTCTAAATGTCTAAATTTGGTGTTTCCATTATTCCATGTATCTTTTTGGTGTTGACATCTCTTTGTAATACCATTCCATCCTCTACAGAAAACACCTGCTTCTCAAACTAACAGGTGACATCTGTTTCAGGAGTTACATGAGTTGGTGAGTCAGGAACAGAGTGTGATAATGCAGACGAGTAATGCCCTGAACCAGTGCTGTGCTGCTAACTCTCACTTCGCAGGCTCAGCCGAGCAGGTGGAATGTCACAGACTGCTTCTTCTCTCATGTATGTGTTAAAAAAAATATACCACTAGTAGTTTTATGTAAATTTCTAAGTTTAATGAATTTGTATTTTTAGCTTGTCTCTTCAAAGAAGAGGGAGAGCTAATGTTGTCACCCCAGCATTGGCATCGTCGTTGGTTTTCTAATATTAACATTTTGGTGCAATTGTTGAATAGCATATTGATATTAAATATGGTATAAGGGTCCCTGCAGGGTTATACTTTACTTTACTTTTGTTCATATTGTACTTAACCTCAGAAAGAACATTCTTCTGTGATTCATGTATGTTCTGTCTGTCTTGTATGCTATAGAAATTTTAAAATCTTTAACATTTTTGGTATACTGGGGAAAAAACCTCTTAATGATATTTACAAATAACAATTATAATTACAAAGTTGTCTTGCAGTTTCTAGTTTGATAAAGTAATTTTGTAAATGAAGCAATATTCATCCTTTTCTGTTATCCAGGTCAGAAAAGGCAAGCGTACCTGACTGAGGTACAGAGACTGAAGGATACAGGGCAGTTGGACCCTCCTGGCAGTGGACCGAAAGGTTCACTTACCATCAGTGACATCAGACTGCCTCTTAAAAAGGACTTTGTTACTAGGATAGGTACCGCACAAGGTGAGACATACTTCGTCATATCTTGATTGTTGAAATAATGTAATCCTGGTAAATACTAACTCCAATATATTGCTCAGTTAAAGAGAATTCTCTTTAGCTCAACTGGTTGAGCCTAAGACTAGTAAACCAGATGTCTAGGGTTCAACCTGTCGGGGAGGCCTTGAAAGAAAGGACGGCCTCTGTTACAGCTAAATATTATTTATAAAACAAGAACTGTTGTTATTTCACAAATTCCTCACCTTAATATTATTACAGAGAATAGCTGTGAAGACATGATTAACGAGGTCTGTTGTGAAATTACAGATAACACTGTACACTACTTCCTGATACTGATACGGAACCACACACAGGTGATCGTTACCCAGATGTTGTCCACACACGACCCCATGATGAGGGGTAGTCTCGACTTTCCCAATCTAATTAAGATACATGGCATATCAGGCAGCTTCAAGCTCTGTATGGAAATCTATAGCATGGTAAGTTAGAAAAGGGAAGTTCCAAATTATAATGTTAGGACTATTCAAGTAACATATCTTCCCCAACGGGAGGACTCCAGGTTTGTTAAATAGGGACCCCCCATAGAAGTGATTAAAGTCCAACGGTACGATATCATAAGCTGGGTTTTCTCCAGCACCCATCACACATAGAATCTTGTTGTTTTTGAAGTCCTCTCACTGGATATAAATTTTACTGGAGTAGCCCTGAAAATGCTTGAAGATGTTATGACCTATAAAATCTGCTTGTTATTTATTCTTCTGTGTTTTGCAACTACTCTTTATATTGTAGTCTGTTTCAAAAGAATATTCAACAAAAGACAAGAAGAAGAAAACGCCAAAGAAACCGCTAAAATCAACCTCCCTTACAGGTGAGAAAATCCTACATAGACAACCTATGATTACCTTGGCAACTACATTATTCTGTCATACACCCTAATCTCGTGTTGGCAAGTCTGAAAATTTGAAGATTGGAATATTATGGAAAATTTATCACTAATTGGCTCATCAAATGTAGAATAGTCAACCAGTGCTGAATTTGGAAAATTTCGGATAACTTCAGGGTTACATTTCAAACTCATTTAAAGTGAAAATGTTCTGTTGACAGGCCCAAGTCCTGGGGGTCCAACCGCAGTTAGAACAACCAGTTTTACCCTGATCACTTCATTGCCCATTACCATGAAGCACCTGGACAAGAGCAGCTTCACACTGGAAAGGGTTGGTGATATATTTTTCTCAAGGTTTTAAATGTTTTGTAAGTCTGTTCAGACTTAAAATAATTATTAATTTTAATGACATGTATTTCACATTAAAGCTTGTTTACTTTTCTGGTGCTTGTTGACAGTTGGGTTAAGTGTGCCTGAGAAACTGTAAATGGTAACTTTCAGAAGTATAGCATTTCATGATTATTGGAGCACAGCATAATGAGATATGATGCCCTATGATAATCGACTTGTCCCTCTGTCCGCTTTTTGGTTTCTTCACAATATCTTGAGTACTGTAGGCTTGATTAAACTCTGACCATCCAGTGCTTCCTTGAAGAAAGTTGAATAGATTTTCAGGCTTTATCAAAGAAAGCCCTTGCATTGTAAAGTTAAGCTTTTCAGGCCTGGATAGAAAATGTCTAGGTCACCATTCCTATAAATAGAAAATCATCTTTTGCACAATATCTTGAATTATTTAGTGTCAAATGCTGAGGCACACTTTGTGGGGCCTTTTTGATATGTCAATACTTAAGTTTTCTGTTACATCCTTTGCAACTAATCTCTTGACCACAGATACCCTACTTATCACCGCTGCACGGCACCATCTACATGAGGCTCAAGTGCTTGATGGAACAGAATGTGGAAGAACGTGGATTCCTGGTAATTAAATCAAAAAAGTTTTATAATATTTAACAAGATAATAGGTACTCCACTTGCCAATTTTGGTATGTAACTAATAAAATCAATCAAAATAACTACACAGTCAAACCTGTCTATAAAGACCGCCCAAGCGATGGCAGAAAAACGGTCACTATAGACAGGTTGCCTTTATAGACAGATCAAAATTATCGCACCAACCAATTTACGTGAAACTGTCATAAATAACTTGTCATTGAACAGGGCATTCAGAAGACCAGTCAGAAGTCAAATAAATGCATAAACTTTATATATATATATATATATTTTATAAATCTGAAGGGTTTAAATCTTTAATGATTTTGTGGACTCAAAGACAAAATATAACTCAAAATGGTTTTATGGATACTTTTTTCAAATATTTTGTTCTGAAATAATGCTAAATGTATTTATCAAATTATCTCCCTTTCATTCTTAAATTTAAAAAAAAATAATACACAATAATTATTCAATTATGTTTGTGTTACTACTAACAATTTTGTGACATAAACTTACTTCTTAAAAACCAAAAGATTTTTTTTTCCCGACCCTAACTGAAATCCGGATATTTGTGTCAGTTTACGACTTTTTATCAATATTGACTAATTAAAGATGGCGACAGTACAAACGCTCCTACCGACAGCTACAATTAAGGTCTTTTGTTGATATAATCAGGCCAGGGTCAAAGTGTCTGAATTTTCCGGGGATTTTATGAGGGATGACTGTCGAGAGCAGAAGATGGCTGACAGAAATCGGTTGCTATAGAAAACAAACATGCGACCGTCGTTCCAAAAACACCGGTCGTTAGGCACATTAGACAGGTTGTCGTTATACAGAGGGTCGTTATATTGTAAAATCTTACGGGGAATCTTAAAATCGGTCATTATAGACAGGCGGTCGTTATATGCAGGGGGTCGTTAGAGCAGGTTTCACAGTATTTAAATTGAAATATTTTCACTGGCTAGGTGGTGTTGTGGATATTTATTGCATTGAATACGTACTAAGTAATCATCAAAATAATTGCTCGTTGATGGTTCATTTTCCGCCATTGTTGTACAATGAATGACTGCAGAAGTCTCACCTTATAAATTCTATTGATGTATGAACATGTCACAAATGCTTTTATCTACAGACAATGTTTGAGGATGTCAGTGGTCTAGGGGCATGGCATAGGAGATGGTGTGTCCTCACTGGCAATAAACTCTGTTGGTGGAAGTACCCCAACGATGAGACACGCAAGGTAAGGTTTTATATCCTACTAGGAGCAGCACAATTATCAATGTTGGGGAAAGTGGACTCAATGAATTAATTCCAATGCTTTCTACAATTCAAAACCTAATTTAAACTATGTCTATTTTCCTTTAAATATTGCAATGTTTATTTTTATTAAAATATCAGTGCAATATGTATATAAATTCCAGTTGAACTCCAAATTCTAGTGTGAGGTAAATTGATATAAAATGTGAGGCAAGCTATGTATCAAGGACAGTACCCTTGTTTGATGAGCTGCGAGCTGCTAAGAAGTGCCTACTATCCCTCCAATATGGTGAATATTTAAAGTCTTCAATACATGTATTCTGCTGTTTTTGTGGTGTAGGAGCCGATGGGAATGATGGACCTGAAGCGATGTATAACCGAGAAGGTTGGTCTGATTCCGCGGGATATCTGTGCCAGGCCAAACACCTTTGAGCTGGTCACTGTACGACAGCCACGAAGAGGAGAGCCTGACACCTTGGTCTCTAAGACTTACAACACAATGACAACAACACGGTAAGTTGTCTGATCAACTAAATCGATATATTCTATAGTTGTCATGAAATAGTTTAATTCCCCTGTCCCCTCACAACTCCAGGGGTAATTGAACTGTCCCCTCACAACTCCAGGGGTAATTGAACTGTCATGTCCAGGGTTAATTGAACTGTCCAATCACAACTCCAGGGGTAATTCCCCTGTCCCCTCACAATTCAAGGGTTAATTGAACTGTCCTGTCACAACTCCAGGGTTAATTGAACTGTCCTGTCACAACTCAGGGTTAATTGAACTGTCAAGTCACTACCTCAGGGTTAATTGAACTGTCCCGTCACAACTCCAGGGGCAATTGAACTGTCCTGTCACAACTCCAGGGTTAATTGAACTGTCCCGTCACAACTCCAGGGTTAATTGAACTGTCCCGTCACAACTCCAGGGGCAATTGAACTGTCCTGTCACAATTCCAGGGGTAATTGAACTGTCCCGTCACAACTCCAGGGTTAATTGCACTATCCCGTCACAACTCCAGGGTTAATTGAACTGTCCCGTCACAACTCCAGGGGCAATTGAACTGTCCTGTCACAACTCCAGGGTTAATTGAACTGTCCTGTCACAACTCCAGGGTTAATTGAACTGTCCCGTCACAACTCCAGGGTTAATTGCACTGTCCCGTCACAACTCCAGGGGTAATTAAAATGTCCCGTCACAACTCTAGGGGTAATTGAACTGTCCCGTCACAACTCCAGGGGTAATTGAACTGTCCTGTCACTACTCCTTGGTTAATTGAACTGTCCTGTCACAACTCCAGGGTTAATTGCACTGTCCTGTCACTACTCCTTGGTTAATTGAACTGTCCTGTCACTACTCCAGGGTTAATTGAACTGTCCTGTCACTACTCCAGGGTTAATTGAACTGTCCTGTCACAACTCCAGGGTTAATTGCACTGTCCCGTCACAACTCCAGGGGGAATTGAACTGTCCCGTCACAACTCCAGGGGGAATTTGACCATCCTGTTACTGAACAGGGACGGGTCTGTCCAAAGAGATTCTGTATTTTGTATGGGTGTTCAATCATTTCTGATTTTAGGAATGATTTTAGTAAGGTTAAGATCTTACAGGGTTGACAATAAACTTGTTCTTCTTAAAGAATGGTATGATAAATAAAGACATTAAGTTTTTTAGAATCTGTTGATTGTGTTGTAGGCACAGACTTTCTGCTGACACTAAAGAGGAGAGGATTATGTGGTGTAACAAAGTCAACAGAGCACTGGCCAACATACGTACCTGGCACGCTGATGCCATGCGACCTGTCAAAGCTGCCAGGATAAACTGATCCATTTCTTCATCCGCAAGATTTTACACATGTCTTTCATCATTCATCTTTCATGTTACAAACATAGTGATTGGTTTTCATGTTTACTTTGTCATTGTGCTCCAGTGCTACACATGTCAATTTTTAACCGTGTTTTTTAGTCTTAGTTAAATAACCTATCATGATATTATAGAGTTAATTATTACCGGTATAATGATTAATGTTCTACTACTCGGCTTATTGAAGACATAACCCTACTAGTTATAGAGGCTTGATCATGTATTATATGTTTTTGAAGTATATAAGAATGCTGCATATCAGAATTTCACTCACCCAGACTTTGTTATCTGTATTACAATTCCTGCTGGTTTTGTAACATAAGACAGTTATGTGTTACTTAATACAGTATTTACTGTATACATCTACTCATTCTGATGTCAGAATGTAGTCGTAATTATCATATCAACTGAAGACACTTCAGGTGACAATTTAGAGAAGGTGCCATGTACATAGTAGTCCTATTTGATCTGTGATTATGCATATAGTTAGTGTAATATCTCGTTTAACTAATTACCCATATTGTGTTCCATGTCACTGCTGTACTCTGTCCTTTCCTCCCCAATCTCTCCTTTCTTTCTAATTCTGTCGTTACATTTATCCAGTATAGTCCTCAGAAAACAGGTACAGGAAGCTTTGAACTGACTTTAGTATTGTACTTGTTATATATTTTAAAGAAACATTTTAACTTGTCTTTCTGATCTTTCCTTTTGTCAGTCATTACAGCTGTGGTGTGTTTGTATCGGTGTTTGTAGCATTGTTTAATGTTGATATATAGTGTAACATCAACAACAGATTAGGGTTATTTTGAAACTCATTATAATGATCTGGTAGAAAGTCCATCACAAAATGTATGATGTGAATGAAAGTCCAGACATAATAATTTAACTTGTGTAACATTATTTTTATATATATTGATAAGTAAAGTTGCCTCACACTTTTCATATTTAATTTGTTTTAGAACAACTCTTGGTATAGGACCTGTGTGCGATTTGATATATTACAGTTGTATGATTAGATTCAACATGTTATAGCATTCTTAGGTTGATTATAGGACATTTATCTTGAAAAACATTAGCATAAAAAAGTCTCCTGACTTTTGACAGGTTAAATTGAAAATAAATGAAATGCATTAAAAGTTATCAAAAGCATGGAATCTAGTATTCACATTGTGTAACCTTCAAGCAAATTATTTAAAGGATAATTTCTTATGTTATCTATGAAATTTTGACAATGTAGATAAAGTATATATATTGTTTACAAAGTACTCAAAAAACTCAACTGTACAATGATGTGTCGGATTTACAAATTATCTTCATTCAGGTTTTGCAATGCTCCGTTTTTCAGGGAATTTATATCCAAAAGGACGCCAGAATTAATTATAGAAAATCTGCATGTGGTAGATAAATATTTGAATCCTTTCCATTGTTCTACATTGGAATAACCCTGAGCAATGTTAATATGAACACCATTGAACCTTTATGTTGAATTTGCTCATAAGTATGTTACCTTATGGTTTAAGAAAGTCTTTGAAAACGAAAATAATCTATACCTGAATAACTTTCCTTGCAACCAATTTGAACAGTTGTGGTTTGACAGTATGTACTGCAGCTAATATATAATCTTGTGTATCGCTCAAAAGACACATACTCTGCCTATACTTCTAGAGAAAAACTGAAGGATACATGCTTGGCATTAGACATTAAAGTTGACCAATACTTAAACGAGACTCTAGCCACTAACTGCAGGATAGTTACGTGATTTTATATGAGTCTGAAGAGCATGTCAAAGATTTTTTTTATAGAATTGTAATTTATTGATATAAGAAAGATTGATGAGTAAGTAGCTCATATGTCACAAGATTTTTAATAAATGTTTTAACAGACAAAATTGTATTTATAGTTTTCACTGGATGTATCAAACATTTGAACCTTGGTGTAGGTATACATACCCTTGTCCATGACAAGGCTTCCAATTATTCTTGTATTCAACCAGTGACTTCAGTGCTGATGGAAATTGCATTAAGCTCTAAATATGAATAAATCCTGATGCTCTTGTCACGTTTGTAGCTCACCGGTTATGACGGTGAGCTTTCGCAATCATTGATTGCACTTGTTTTGTAGTGTTTTTCTGCATATGAATTGTGGGCGTCTTTTGAAGGGACTGGTACAACAAATATTGGCATCACATTGGTCCATATTTTGTTTAGGACTGACTATCACATTGCCCCACTGTCCCCCGAGTCTGACATCACATTGGTCCATATTTTGTTTAGGACTGACTTGACATTGCCCCACTGTCCCCCGAGTCTGATATCACATTGGTCCATATTTTGTTTAGGACTGACTTGACATTGCCCCACTGTCCCTTGGAGTCTCTGATATCACATTGGTCCATATTTTGTTTAGGACTGGCTGGACATTGCCCCACTGTCCTTGGAGTCTCTGACATCACATTGGTCCATATTTTGTTTAGGACTGACTTGACATTGCCCCACTGTCCCCCGAGTCTGATATCACATTGGTCCATATTTTGTTTAGCACCAACTTGACATTGCCCCACTGTCCCCCGAGTCTGATATCACATTGGTCCATATTTTGTTTAGCACCAACTTGACATTGCCCCACTGTCCCCCGAGTCTGATATCACATTGGTCCATATTTTGTTAAGGACTGGCTGGACATTGCCCCACTGTCCCGTCCCCCCCCCCCCCCCCCCCCCCGAGTCTGACATCACATTGGTCCATATTTTGTTTAGGACTGACTGGACATTGCCCCACTGTCCCCCCCCCCCCCCCCCCCCCCCCCCCGAGTCTGACATCACATTGGTCCATATTTTATTAAGGACTGACTGGACATTGCCCCACTGTCCCCCCGAGTCTCTAACATCACATTGGTCCATATTTTATTAAGGACTCACTGGACATTGCCCCACTGTCCCCCGAGTCTCTGACATCACATTGGTCCATATTTTGTTTAGGCACCGACTTGACATTGCCCCACTGTCCCCCGAGTCTGATATCACATTGGTCCATATTTTGTTTAGGACTGACTTGACATTGCCCCACTGTCCCCCGAGTCTGATATCACATTGGTCCATATTTTGTTTAGGACTGACTTGACATTGCCCCACTGTCATTGGAGTCTCTGACATCACATTGGTCCATATTTTGTTTAGGACTGACTTGACATTGCCTCACTGTCCCCCGAGTCTGATATCACATTGGTCCATATTTTGTTTAGGACTGACTTGACATTGCCCCACTGTCCCCCGAGTCTCTGATATCACATTGGTCCATATTTTGTTTAGGACTGACTGGACATTGCCCCACTGTCCTTGGAGTCTCTGATATTATTCAATCAGGAATTAGTTGCAACAAGATTGTCAGTATAGCCATCTTGAATTTTTATCGGAATTTAGGATCATCAGTAGACCATGCATAATTCCTTAGTCTAAATTCTGTATGGTAACAACATTCTGAACAGAAGTATTTTTCATTTATAATGGCAACTATGAACCATCTTTCATGTGGCACAGGTCCAAATTTTAGTGTGGACAACACGCAACTCGAGGCAAGACCTCTCTTGATGACTTCTTGTTTTGGAGTGGTAAAGAAAAATATTTCAAAAGGGCCAGGATGGCAGCCAGCTTGTATGTTACATAGATTTGAATTTTTCTGAAGAGCAACTACGTATGGACACTGCCCCAGTACTCAATAAATGAAGGTTCCTCTACCCATTCAGGAAAAGTAGATATGTACAACATGCCATGACCAGGATTGTAATCATAAATCAGTTGAACAGAACTTTTTTTTTTTTGAAAACATGGCGACTTGCAAAAGCTACATCCATCGGGAGCACTCTAAGTAAATTTAACGATCCATCAATACACGCAAAATGCTTGTAGCACGACTTATTGATGCTGTAATGGAGCAATTTAAATCCATACGGATAAAGGGAGATAACCCAGGGTTATTGGAGTACCTGGACTGACTGGTTAAATTCATCTGTTCTGGTAAGGAGTTTATCCTATCTCTCCAACTTGGTTTCTATCCTGAGGATGAAAGCAAAATCTTTTTTTTTTTTTTTTTATTTGATTTCCCTTAGCACATTAATACTTCCGACCAAATTTGTATTTTGTATACTGAAGGATTAAAAAGCTTACTTAACTATCTACTATTTTTTATGGTAAAGTAACAGATGCCAGGCTCAAAAACTTTAATAAAATTTATTTACATTTAAAGAACCGACACTGAATATCGGTACATTTTAAACAGAGACCATTTTACATTCACATCCAGCACTTCTGCATAAAACAATACATTTTGATTTGTTCTAACAAGATGATAAGTTACCTGCAATTATCATCAACACACATTCAAGGTCTATATTGCATCCAATCATATATACAACTCGCACTTCTCAACACAGGAAACATACAAAACAAATACATTTACTATTGACAAATCAGAACCTCTCAATTAATGGTATTAAGTTAAGTACACCTGGGTGTATCTAACTCTGATAATTCTTACCTTTTTAGTGATAAAACAAACAAGGATGTTTGGAGGGGTGTTTCATGATTTTTCTTCATCATACGAGCACTTGTATTTATCATTGATGAAAGGTAACATTTAACATGTTATGATGTACATAAATTAAATATAAAATCTGATTATCAGTCTCCGAGTTTTGCCAGAGGAATGTGTTCTGGCTTTTTACAAATTGATTTAAAAAAATATTTTTCTGCAATAAAAAATCAATCAGTTTCGTAATCGAAAATAAAAGGAATATACAGTTAATTTAAGCATTGATGTCATTTTTTTTTAGTTTCATCGGGGTATGAAACAAATCTTGTTTGCAAACTATGAATCCGCATAGCGGATTCTTACAGAAGTTTGCAAACAAAATTTGTTTCATACCCCGATGAAACTAAAAAATAATTGACATCAACGCTTATAATTAATTTTTGAAAATGATTTTCTAATTTAAAACATGTTTTATGTACAATTTTACTGGATTTAAATGGGATTCTTTTTCTCAAATCAATACGCAACGTCAATTGTCGTATTGTGACGTCACATTTTTCGCGCCATTCTCGGAATTTCTTTCATAGAAGAATGAAAAGAATTTTTTCGACCCAATCACATTTACCATGAAAACAAAGAAAAATTAATTATACTTAAATCATTTCAAAATTTCAGGGGGAAAATCTTAATTACAGAATCGTAGAACAGTTACAGAATCTGTAGAACAGTTAACATTTGTACTCAAGTGCACTGCATTGTCAAACAATAATGTACAATAATGAATATCAGGTATCTTTACACATCTTCATTATCATTTACCTGTAATTCTTAGACATCATACCAGCTATTGTTAAAATGTTTAATATATATATATATATATATATTTGTGAAGAAAACTTTGCTTCAATTTTTCATGATTAACAAAAATATGTTTACACTAGAGTAGAGTATTAAAATTGTTTTACAAAATGCTGTTCATTCAGGTAATCTAGTCACTACACATTATTGATAAAAGAACAAATCAAGTATTGTAAATTCTCACTTGACAAACAGCTTATACCAGCACTTTGAAAAAACAGACAATTTTATTAAGAGGACATTTTGTCACTTGACATACATGATCATGAAAAATTTCATTGACTGGTAAAACAAATCATATAATCTCCGTGTAGGGTGATGTGCAATTGCAAAACATTTTGTGTCAAAAGTTTTCTCTCATACTCTCAAGTAAAGGACAACCAAGTACGATAAATGACTGATTGACAATTATGGGTACTGTAAGCCAGTCAAAAATCCTACCAAGAGGATTGAGATTTCCTGCTCATACTCTTAAATTAATGATCTTTTCAATGTGACAATGGAAGTGTGAAGGCTAGCTGACACATATCACAGCTTATAATACTCTATAACACAAAGAGCTTGTTGGTCAGCTGATATAACTTCCGACATTATTGTGCTGAGTTGCCTGTCACAATGTGTACATGTATGTCGTTGAATAAACCTCAACCTTGTTGCATTATGATGAAGTCGGTGAAGGGTAGTGAAATGATACAACACCAGTGACAAATCAGGGCACATTTTTCTGGTTGCTGTTTATACTTCTAGTGAGATCAGTGGTATCAACACCACGTCCAGTAGGTGTTTCCTATAAAATAATGCCAACACCACGGCATAAACCAGGTTGAATGAAGGTTTGTGATAGGTGCACACAATACTGTTGTAGGTGATTTATATAAACATATTTTGATGATAATGTCATGAAGACAATCTTTAACTTGTCAACGAGGTATCAAGTACACTGAATGAAATTATTCTGCTATATTGCTATCCTTTGTCACCGACTCCTTTTCCTTGGGCTCCCACGCAGTCCTAATTCTAACCGGCCATATAGTCATGTGGTCGGTCGTGGTTTTAAAATTAATTTGCCAGTCTGAAATTAAAATTTTACCATTAAAAATATAACGTGATTTTTAATCATTTTAACAGGGCCTCAGTTTGGCGACTCTCTGCTGAAAGCTCATACATTGACTATAGATATGACAGATTCTATAGCATAACTTATTTTTCAAACTTCAGGGATGAGAGCAGCTGAATGTAAAAAAGTCTGAAATCCCAATTTGTAGTGTTTTCTATGATGAAATGTTAAAATTAATATTACAGCCAACATGAGAAAAATGTCTGAAATCAGATTTTTATCTGAAAATTCTCCTGCCTTAAACTACATATATATCCATGGGAAATGTTATTCTTATTATCAACACCGACAAATCTAGAACCTCTCTTTTCTATTGTTTCATAATCATATTCTAAATACATGAATGTAATTGTTTATACACAATTATATCATATTGCAAAATGACAACGACATCTCCAACAACTAGTATAAATTGTATGTACTTACATCATCACATGACATGTTATAATCTGCAAGCACTTGTCGACACCTGGAGGCTATTCTTGGAAAATGTCAAGGTCAATCATCAGTGATAATTTTATTCAATTAATTTACATTTCAACAATTTTATTGACAAAGGTGAAGTCAATTGGATCGAATCATAATAGACAAGAACCAATAAATGTTCTACAAAGGTGGCTGAAGTAATGGATTAAGCAATTTAATAGGATATTCATTTCATAGTTTTGAAATGAAAATTATAAATACAACAGTCAAAGGGAGGTAACTTATTCTTAATTAAACAAATGATAAAACTATCATGCACTTCAAGGCAATCATAGACATCATCTAATTAAAATTTTATTTCGTCACAGTCATGGTAACAGTGAAAAATATTCCTTAACAATGGTGAAATATTCATGGTGAAAGTTAACAATTTTCTGTAACAAAGTTGAAAAATGTTGAGCTTTTTGAATTTGAAATATTTGTATGAAATCTTGAATGTCATTAATATTGATAATATAACGTACATGTGCACTACACAGTGCTACAAGTAGTGGTAGAGTCATTGTTAGTTGCCTAAAACTAGAAAATATCTGAAGACATGAATGCCTATCAAATTATTATCACCATTTAACAAATTTCTATAAATAGATATGATTATCACCTCAGAATCTTGAGCTTAATTAGGTAGAGTAAGTTCAGGGTTTTCAATAAAAATATTTGTAAAAGGCTACAAATGAATAGTAACAGGTATACATGTAGTCTGAGGATTACGATAATATGTTTTTAGACATTTTTAAAAAAGTGAATTAAGTCATTTGAACCGGCCAAAACACCATTCTAACCGGTCAATTTGGCCGGCGACCGGTTCTAAATGAAAACACTGAGAGTATCACAAGAAATAAGATTCATTGATAATGGCGATTCTAAAACTAATGGCTCCAGATGTCAACATGTAAACCTGAATATACTGTATACCAAGGTAGCTGAATTGATTACATCATACTTAAGGATACATTGATGGTGATACAACCCTCTTATGGATTCCACAAAGAAACAGCATGACCAGCATTATACAGCTGATAGTGAAGAATGGATGATTCAGAAGGGAATGGGTAAAAGGGACCTGAAAAACAAGACATCATGTAATCAAATTCATGTAAAACAAACAAAAATTTAAAAATTCTACCATGCAACTTTATCTTTCTTTTCATTCATTTCTTTTTTTCTTTTTTTTTAATATTTAATGGATAATACTAAATGTTCTCAATACTCTAACAGACTCTGTGTGTTTTCAGTAAACACCAGGTAATTACCTACCTGTGTAGTGTGTGGATCCCATATCCAAGTCCATGCTCCCACCGCTGTACATACAGACATCACAATCAGAACCACTGAAAGGGAAAAAAACAATAATTATTTTGTAATGAAGACATGTTGTTGTCAAAAATTATGTTTACCAGTAAAAAAAATTTATAACGTTGACCACATTTGGTGAGATTGATAGCTCTTAATGGCAAAATTTGTGTACCGCATTGAGATGGCTTTGTGCTGTGATATAGCAGTACCTGTATATATAGAACTCTAAATCATTAATATTATCAATGGGGTACACATTGACACACTACTGTTTTCCTATAGTAGTATACCTGTGAGAGTATGTTATTGATTCTCCAAAATGAGATCCCACTCTCAGGATTGAAGGGACAACTCTCCCTAACCCTTCAGATTTCTGAGAACTAGTGATTTGTCTTCTGAAATTGCTAAAACTCAATGGTCAACTAGATACCCTGTATACATAACACTACTAACAATATATAAATCCTATAGAAGAACCTACTTCTCCATAATCTGGCTGTTGGCTGAAGTTTGTCTATCACCTCAGTCAGTCGTCTTTCAAATGCCTTCAAATCTGAAAAAGAAATATTTCTTAGGTTTTCATATTCACAAACTTATACATTCTACAAATAAAATTTTGATATGAAAACAGTAGAGATATAGCTGATTTGAAGGAAAGTAAAGAGTCAGCTAGAACAAATACTTCAGAAGGGCTGTTCTACTATTTTGAGAAGGATTCTTTCCTGATAGATGGCTTTCTTGTGTATATGATTTGAAAAAGAGGTTTGATGACTATAATTTGTCTGAATACGGAATTAGGTGGTAATTGCAACTTTATTATGAAGGATAATGTATAGCATGGTTAGTGTCATATCTTTTCGGCAATCTGCAAGGCTGCATTATTTCAGATGTTTTAATATTGCCAACGCTGGAGGCGTTTTGTTTCCATTCAGCAATAAAACAGGCAGCCCTATTGCTGAAAGATGAAACTTTGAGATAGTGTTCCAGGAAGCCAAGGGTGGAATTATCTATTTCAGTGACATCATTCAATGGGGTATTCCACTTTAAGTTGGAGCTGATGGTGGAATTATTTCATTTTAAAGCCAAATTCCAAAAATTTTCTGTTTACTCCTGAAATAAATCTTTCACATATTCACCAATTTTCTTCCCAAAAAGAGACAAGACCCCATCCCAAACCAATGAGAACAAGGGCCCAATGGGCCCAAATCGCTCACCTGCAATGCAGTGATCTTTTCATATATGGATCCTGCAGTTATTTGAAAGCATGCTACAGGACCAATATAATAATGTCTCTCTGCACTTTGGCTTTTCACTAAAAGTCATTTAAAGATTTAAGCATACTTGATCGACGTGACCTTGAATGCGAGTCAGGGTCATTCATTTGAACAAACTTGGTAGCCCTTTACCCCAGCATGCTACAGACCCAATATTAACTCCATGGGACTCTTGGTTATTGAGAAGAAGTCGTTTAAAGATTTTAGCCTTTTTGACTCCTGTGACCTTGAATGAAGGTCAAGGTCATTCATTTCAACAAACTTGCGAGCCCTTCACCCCAGCATGCTACAGGCCAAATATTACGTCTCTGGGACTGTTGGTAATTGAGAGGAAGTTGTTAAAATTTTTAGCCTTTTTGACTCCTGTGACCTTGAATGAAGGTCAAGGTCATTCATTTCAACAAACTTGGTAGCCCTTTACCCAAGCATGCTACAGACCTAATATCAACTCCCTGGGACTCTTGGTTATTGAGAAGAAGTCGTTTAAAGATTTTAGCCTTTTTGACTCCTGTGACCTTGAATGAAGATCAAGGTCATTCATTTGAACAAACTTGCGAGCCCTTCACCCCAGCATGCTACAGGCCAAATATTACGTCTCTGGGACTGTTGGTAATTGAGAAGAAGTTGTTAAAATTTTTAGCCTTTTTGACTCCAGTGACCTTGAATGAAGGTCAAGGTCATTCATTTGAACAAACTTGGTAGCCCTTTACCCCAGCATGCTACAGGCCAAATATTAGGTCTCTGGGACTGTTGGTTATTGAGAAGAAGTCGTTTAAAAGATTTTAGCCTTTTTGACTCCTGTGACCTTGAATGAAGGTCAAGGTCATTCATTTGAACAAATTTGGTAGCCCTTTCCCGCAGCATGCTACAAACCCAATATCAACTCCCTGGGACTCTTGGTTATTGAGAAGAAGTTGTTTAAAGATTTTAGCCTGTTTGGTCCCTGTGACATTGAATGAAGGTCGAGGTCATTCATTTGAACAAACTAGGTAGCCCTTCACCCCAGCATGCTACAGACCCAATATCAACTCCCTGGGACTGTTGGTTATTGAGAAGAAGTCGTTTAAAGATTTTAGCCTTTTTGACTCCTGTGACCTTGAATAAAGATCAAGGTCATTCATTTGAACAAACTTGGTAGCCCTTTACCCCAGCATGCTACAGACCCAATATCAACTCCCTGGGCCTCTTGGTTATTGAGAAGAAGTCGTTTAAAGATTTCAGCCTTTTTGACTCCTGTGACCTTGAATGAAGATCAAGGTCATTCATTTGAACAAACTTGGGAGCCCTTCACCCCAGCATGCTACAGGCCAAATATTAGGTCTCTGGGACTCTTGGTTATTGAGAAGAAGTTGTTTAAAGATTTTAGCCTTTTTGACTCCTGTGACCTTGAATGAAGATCAAGGTCATTTATTTCAACAAACTTGGTAGCCCTTTACCCCAGCATGCTACAGACCTAATATCAACTCCCTGGGCCTCTTGGTTATTGAGAAGAAGTCATTTAAAGATTTTAGCCTTTTTGACTCCTGTGACATTGAATGAAGGTCAAGGTCATTCATTTGAACAAACTTGGGAGCCCTTCAACCTAGCATGCTGCAGGCCAAATATTAGGTCTCTGGATCTGTTGGTTATTGAGAAGAAGTCGTTTAAAGATTTTAGCCTTTTTGACTCCTGTGACCTTGAATGAAGGTCAAGGTCATTCATTTGAACAAACTTGGTAGCCCTTCACCCCAGCATGCTACAGACCCAATATCAACTCCCTGGGCCTCTTGGTTATTGAGAAGAAGTCGTTTAAAGATTTTAGCCTTTTTGACTCCTGTGACCTTGAATGAAGGTTAAGGTCATTCATTTGAACAAACTTGGGAGCCCTTCAACCTAGCATGCTGCAGGCCAAATATTAGGTCTCTGGATCAGTTGGTTATTAAGAAGAAGTCGTTTAAAGATTTTAGCCTTTTTGACTCCTGTGACCTTGAATGAAGGTCAAGGTCATTCATTTGAACCAACTTGGTAGCCCTTCACCCCAGCATGCTACAGACCCAATATCAAGTCCCTGGGTCTTTTGGCTATTTAGAAGAAGTCGTTTAAATTTTTTTTAGCATATTTGACCCCTGTGACCTTGAATGAAAGTCAAGGTCATTCATTTGAACAAACTTGGTAGCCCTTCACCCCAGCATGCTACAGACCTAATATCAACTCCCTGGGACTCTTGGTTATTGAGAAGAAGTCGTTTAAAGATTTTAGCCTTTTTGACCCCTGTGACCTTGAATGAAGGTCAACGTTATTCATTTGAACAAACTTGGTAGCCCTTCACCCCAGCATGCTACAGGCCCAATATTAGGTCTCTGGGCCTTTTGGTTATTGAGAAGAAGTTGCTTGAATGGAAAAGTTGACGCCGGACGGACGGCCGGACGGCCGGACGGCCGGACGGACGACGGACGGACGACGGACGCCGCGCCACGGCATAAGCTCACTTGCCCTTCGGGCAGGTGAGCTAAAAACCCTGCAAGTGATCAGTCACAAATGATGATCACTAATGCTTATTAGATGTCGAAATTGGAAATATCTCAACTGGGCTCTCTCTACATGTAAACATTATCCTTATAGTCTACTATAAATATTAGTAACTTTCACATTTTCATATACTATCTAGACTACCAGTGATGTTAAATTTGGAACCAAAGCATAGTTAGTATGGTTGTTCATCAAATACCCTAGTACAGACTATGACAGTTTAGTGGTTTAGAATGGTAGACTAATAGTAGCATAAGGTTTAGTCAGCTGGTACTGTAGCTGCTGTAGTAGTCCGCCAAAACAGACCGTTACCATATATATTCTAATTTCTGACCAGTACTGGCTCAGTGCCACTGTCAAAATAATAAAGTTGTTCGTGTCGTACAACATTAATATTATTTTAACAATTTTTTATACATAACGTATATGACCACGCGTGCAATGGTGTACGATTAAAGTGAAAATAATTTGAAAATCCTCAAAATTGGTTATATTATCACCTTCTGTTTGCTCTGCTGACATTATTCTGTTTCTCTTCATTCTCCGCGTCTGATAACCTAAGACGTCTAATATGATTAGCTTTCTCAGTAAAAATGTAACCAATCGGAGGCTTTGTATCATTATGTGTGAATCGTATTCAGAAAGAGGCTTTGGAGGAGCTTGCGAATATATTATGCGTTAGACCCAACGTTAGATCTTCTTTGTTTTCATCAATACAGTTTTATGTAAGTATCAGCTGTTTATGTATTTTAAAGTCTGAGTTGTTATTCATTATTTCAGAATCTGTTTTACAGCGTGTATGGATCCTTTGGATATTTGGCGATCATTTTTTTCTGGAGGCCTACTGGCTAGCCACATGCTTTGCAGTTCGCGGCCATTTTCCCGTCCTCATGCCGGATGAAGCTTCCAATGGAGAAAAACGACGTAAAAAGGGATAGATATTAGTCTTATAATAAAGATAACTAATCCAATCCATGCTCCAATTATTATGATGAATTTCCCTTTGGCGTTGATTGCAAATTCGTGATGTCCTACAGAGAGCTATTTTTAGATGGGAAATTATATTCCAAGTCAACTGTGAGTTTATGTTTTATCTGCACCTGTCAATCCAGTAATTCTTACTTGCTGAGTCTTGCTCACCAATGAAAGCTGCATTATCAGTATCCTTTCATATAGACATTCACGGCATTCAAACAGTACATTAATGAAGCATTTTCTATAGAAGTAGAAACATATTATCATGCTCAAAATGAGGTTAGTTACCATAATAAATCTGCCACAGACTCCATATTGGTAGTTTTGGCTAGCCAAAGATTTTTAAAAGGTCGATAAAACATTAGAAACCTTCAGATTAATTGATACCTAACTTACAAGTTCACTGAAAAACTAGCATGATCCTTCCTGTCATCATATGCACACAATCTTACTATAGAATTATGAAGTTAATTCTGTCTTCGATAGGGTGTAGTGAAATGTTTTATAGTAATAAATACATTTAAGAGTGTGCTAGTGGTGGGCTGATCATCGATTATAATGGAAAATTAATGGATTTTGAAACATTTATAGCAATATCGATCATAAAATCCAAAAATTTGTTAAGTGAATTTTCCATAGTTTTTTTCCTCTTTTTCCGGAATCACTTTCCAACATTGTTTTCTTCATTAGTCAAAAGGTCCAGCAGATGCTTGTTTGACTGGTTGAAGTAGCACTAAAGCATCCGACCCATGCATGCTATACAAATTGGCAGACAAGTTTGTATGTTCAATAAACCAGTCAACAGCTTGTGTTTATGTTGGTGTTTGAATGTAATGATGACTTTTCAAACAAAGAATTTGGCAATCACCATGTGTGGTTTTTATGTATGAAAACATATGCAAATAATTAAAAGACATCGGGTAAACGAATGTCAATGCGTCAGCACTACACATGGTTGAAATATAGATAATTCATAGATATTTAATTTACATACAAGCATGATATATGTGTCAATAACCACAAAAGTTGAATTGTAAGTAAAATTATTGTGTAGTTGTGATCTCCAGGAGTTAATATCAATCAAACATGGGCTTGTAATGATCTGTCTGGTTGATATTTAGTCATCTTATTTTTACCTTTAAGAAAAAGCGGCAGACTGAAGTTTTGATAAATTGTTTTGCTCCTAAAATTAACAAACCAGAAAACAATGATGTTTACTAAATATCATTTGCATAATCTTCAGATTAACTTGTAGATTAAATCTGATTTAAAAAATCTGACAATAATCGATAATTGATCGGACAAGGTCATCTGATTATCCAGATTAATCGATCGTGAATATCTCATCCGATTCCCATCACTAGAATGTGCTTGATAAATACCAACAAGTGACTAGGATATGATTTACAACTACAGATGAAAATAGGAAAGGCGTGTAGTGTGTGCCTCCACCATAACCCTCTTATTGTGTATGTACACACCCCAAACATGCACCAACCCAGGATGTACATCGGTGTGTAATGAAGCCTTTCAATCTCCTATCGGTTGCACTTACAGTGGTCATTGGGACCAAATCTGTAATGGGATAGCCAATGTGTAGTGTGCTTCCTTGTGAGGCCTTATAAAATATAATACAGTACAATTCCACCAACATGCCAGGAAAAAAATAGGGTGGAGAAATCTTTTTATTTTTGAAATAGCTTTTACTATAAGGTTATATATTAAATATAGACAAGGAATCTTGACTTAAATAGTCCTTCTTTGAAAATGGCCAAAAAACTTCAGAGCAGTCATATTTAAGATAAAGGGTTGGTAGCTCGGCTAGTGTTGCCATATCATGATTAAGTGATTGTGGACACTACCAGGTAGAAATAGAAGAAACAGTCTTCTTGTCCTTAGTTTGCCAGTCCATTGTCCTATAGGTCAAGCTGGATCCTTACATGCTAACCCCAATACCACCCACTATGTATACCAGTAATAGATCTTGGACTTGAAAGTAAACATATAATAAATGGTTGTCTGGCTGGATTGTCGGGTCTGTTAAATACATAAAATCACAGTGCCTTACTATAAAAATACAATCATGAACTTGTAATACGGTATTAGGTCATTGTGCTATGAAATTTTATAGCAAATCAAATTTAGATTGAAAATCAACAATCTTGGAAATGGAAGGAAAATTTTGTCTTTGTTATATATTATAACAGTTGTTCGTGAGCTTTAGTTATTTTATTGATTATGTTGTGTGGTAACTTCAGAAATGCTTTCAGTAGATTTGGACAAAAAGATGATGAAAATGTTTTCCAACCCTTTTTTTTTCAAGTTCATCATTTTGAAAATTATTTCGGTATCTTTTTCGCATCTTTCTTTTTCGAGGATTTGCTGAATACTTTTGAAGAATGACATAATTGATGAGTAACGGAATTTTCGGAATTTTCATTGGCTTTTATGTTTTTGCAGTCAGACCGCATCAGTATTAAGTGGAATTAACAATTTTGGTAGGCATCTTCAATCATTTCTTAAAAGTTGAAGGTATTGCAGAAGGATACTTTCAGCAGATATATCCAAAAAGACACATTTGAATAGGTTAAGATATGTTATAAGTCAAAATCTTATAGATTTAATTTTGTTGCCTGATTGTGTGGCTTTATGATGTGTTGATTATTTTGGTGTTTTGTTAATATACACAAAAGTACCATGATTTAAAAAAATACTTGGGAATGATTAGCTTCCTGTTAATTTCAGATATAAAGGAATTGAACTTTACCCTGTTCAAGATTACAGGGGTCAGATTTGATTTATTAGAAGCTAAATTAATGTCAGATTTATAAACAATAATTGGCCAATAAGTTATAGATCTAGTTACAGTTTGTTGGATTGAATGGTTAATAAATTGAGTAATTAGGATTTCTGTTTCCCATTCTTATGATTTTAATCTCCAATATATATTGACTTTTTTAGAAATATCAAAGTTGCACTGAAGCACTTTATCTGTATATATATGAAATGGGCAGTGAACAAATTTTGTTTAATAATACCTGTTGACATTTCTCTAATATGATGATGTTATGTGTTTCAGCTGTAGTCTGTTTCAGAGTCATTGTATAAACAATGGGATCAAGGTCCCGATCCCGTAGTAGTAGTCCAACTAGGGTTGATCAGTTTGGGCGCGTTCTTCCTAAACATCGTAGTCGAAGCAGGGACAGAGAAAGATCCAGGAGTGTAAGGAGCAACTCCCGGAGTGTAAAGAGTAGCTCCCGAAGGAGTCGAAGTCCTTACAGGGGAGGCAGGAGCTCAAGAAGTCGTCGCAGCAGGAGTCCAAAGCCAGTGCTAAAGAGAAATATTCCTAAAAGCAAGCGACGGGTCTTCAAAAGGGACAGTCATGACAGACTGGTGTCTGTTTCACCATCTTCATCCTCGTCTAGATCACCTTCACCCCCTCAATTCCCACGGTATGACGTTTCAAAAAGTCCAACAAATGAAACCAATGTGAATGATCCAGACCTGATGAAATCCCGAGTTTTTATCGGAAATTTGCCGTATGACAAAATAACAAAGGCTGAAATGGAAGAAATCTTTTCTAAATATGGAAAGATTCTAGGTAGGCTATATTCTTTACATTTTTTATTACAGACTATCAGTTATAACATTAATGATGTTAATTACTATTCGAAAAATGAATTCTTTGAAAATTATATCCTCTACACATAAATACATCTCTTAATCCATGCAGTGGTAGGAAATTTACATTTCTCAATCCGTGCAATAATATGAATTTCGCGTTTTTTAAAACCGTGCAATGACAATGAATTTTCTTTGAAGAATTTTTCTTCTTTTAACTTTATGCTACCTGTCTTCCTAAATATATTATATTTGGAGCTATTGAGAAGTTTAAAACAAACACGGTTCAAAGAAGATATTTTTACCAGGTGGCCTATTTGGCTACCAAGTCATAAAGTCTAGGCGCCAATTGAAAAGTTAGTCGCCTGGTCTAGTTGTCTTAAATTTGGGGGAAAAAAACTCTATTAATTCTTTAGATCAGTATAACATCTTTGTAACTTTGTAACTGGTCGCCAATGAATTTAAGATGCCATGGCCACTAATATAGGCGCCACTGACAAATGACATTTACTCGAGTCAATAGTGGATTGAAATAAATGATTTTCCATTTAGATGGTATAAATGATCATGAGCTACAAAACGATTCCATTCATTGATTGATATATTCATAAAATTTATTTTACTAGTGCCAAAGCTGTAATTTTCAGGTCGTAGATTGCAGAAAAAATATTAAAACATGCTACTGTATATATATGCACCGAGATATCTCGTCATTATTATTTTATGAGAATATATCAATATATCGTGGTTTGTGATATTGTCTCACCATTAAATGTAAAAACAAAACTTTTTTTTTCAATGTTCCAGTAACTTTTAACTCCGCAGCATCATGGAATAAATACCAAGACTGGAAGCCCCGTCTTCATTTCTGACACAATGTCACCCTGAGTTGTCATTCGTTTAAAAAAGTCCTGATTCAAACCCTTACTTTCCTCTGAATCTAAAACAGTTGAGTTTCTTGCTAGTTTCTTTAATTCGAAATGCTTAAAAAAATCTCATGAAGGATTAATGTTAATTGCAGGAATAATAGCCATAATTGCTCTATTTAGAAATGTACACAGCGTTACTAAAAGCAGACAAAGCTTAAGCCTCTATGTTTTTGTTTATGAATATTAAATCTAATCAAGCTAAACTTAAGAATCCCCTAAGGGTTCATCTTCATTTGATTTCCTTTAAATCTGCTCGGTTATATCAACAATTCATAAATAAAGTATGTAAAACATCTAAAAATGGAACGTGAAACAAACCTGCGTGTGCCAAGTTAGATTCCCAGATGATAAACAGAAAAGTATGGCTTTGTTTATCAACTGCCGAGAAGTTTCATTGCCGGTTCATGGTGGCTTTTCAGTCATTTCAACATTAGGGTATGTGTTCCATCAACATATCTTTGTAATTTTGTCAGTATTTATATATGTTAAGAAAACACAGAGAGGTTTCAGGTATTTACATCATTCAAAATAAAAAATGCAATCTATATGACGTTAGCTTGTACAAATAAAGTTTTATGAAAAAAAAGTACTCCCTAATGTCAACTTCATACTAATTAAAATGGTATTGTTACCTGGTTGTCACAGCAATCCTATTTGACATTTGTTCCTAGTAAACTTAAGTGAAATGCAGGTACATTGTGGTCATGCTATAATTGGTTGGTGTAGCCTCTGTTTGACCTTTGACTTTACCTTAGTATTGAAATTAAGGAAATACAGGTTACTGAAATTTATCTTGTCTTTTGATTTTGTAAATCTCCGCCAGGAACCATTTCTTCTATTGAGTTCCAACTTTAGTGTCTAGTACTGCAATAAACCCCAATAACTAAAGCTGGGTAGCGATACGATTTGTATCGCGATGCAGGGGTCACGACACGATACGTATCACGATATACGAGAAGCTGATGACCTATCAGATATCTGGTATCCATCGTACAGTAGTCATGGTTTGTTTGTAGTAATTCCGAAATATTAAAGTCTTTGTCTACATTTGTTACAAAAAGCATACGCTTTGTCCGTTTCTCACAAAGCGCTCTTGAATTTAGATAATTTGGATTTGAAAGAACCCTAAGAGGTAGCTTTATAATCCGCTGGAACAGCTTTGTCAGCCATGTTGTTTACTATAAAACGTAAGCTAATGTTAGTCACGGGAATTCAAATTAACTACAAATATTAAAGTATCGCGATACAAATCAAGGATAGACAATGCATCAATGCACCACTCTGTGATCCTATACATCGATGCATCGGTGAATTGTTAGATTTGTTACACAACTACTAATAACCCACTGTATTTTACTTCTTCTTGATGAAGACATGTACATACATGAAAATTGTGATAAAATGCATTCCTGAAAACTAGACTTTTTAAATGCTTTATAGATCTTACGTTAACAGCTTATGTTTTGTAATCCAGGACAACAAGAGACAATAGGCAATGTTATAATAAGACTATGTAATCCAGGACAACAAGAGACAATAGGCAATGTTATAATAAGACTATGTAATCCAGGACAACAAGAGACAATAGGCAATGTTATAATAAGACTATGTAATCCAGGACAACAAGAGACAATAGGCAATGTTATAATAAGACTATGTAATCCAGGACAACAAGAGACAATAGGCAATGTTATAATAAGACTTTGTAATCCAGGACAACAAGAGACAATAGGCAATGTTATAATAAGACTATGTAATCCAGGACATCAACATTAATGTTTATCAGTTAACTGGTTACATGGTCGGAAGACCGCAAACAGGTTACCAAAATCAGTAACCGAATAATCGGATGTGCATGTATAATTTACATAACCCATGATCAGGAGCCCTATGTTTACCTGATAGATTGATAACAGGGAAATAGTAATCACTGTCAAAACTTTCCCTTTAAAACTGTGTATGGCATCAGTTGTCATTGTATGAGCTTGATAGCAATACACACATAAAAGGATATCGTAGGACAAAAGCTAAAAAAGACATGCTATGATGCCCAGTCACAGTTGGAAATACTTTAAAAGGGGAATGGATGGGAAAAAATGGTTAGTGCATATACAGAAGATTCAAGATTTCAAGAACTTCCAATATGCTCAATCATTTAAAAAATCAAACATGTCTTTGATATTTGGGAAACATTTGAGAAAAAGAAAACATTAGTCTATGAATGAATTAGTAAATTTCTCAAGATTCCAAAGATTGAGTGAGTCTGGGAATGAGGTGATCACCTGAGCTATCATTAACATGGTCCTCACAAATGTTTTAAAATTTCATCTTGGTTTGTATAGTCATTTAATGCCAATTATACTATCGATGCATTGTATTTATATAACAATACCCTGTGTTATTCAACTCTCAGACCATCAGTTAATCATTACAGCTGTTGATTAACAATCTGTTTATACCACACGTGGTATAAACTCTGTACGCATTTTGATTGGCTAACTCGGTGAACTTTGACCCAAGCTGCAATTGTTATTGACGTCATCAATAATCTAATGACGTCACATCACCGGGTCTCGGACGTTACCGGTACACTTCATTTGCATACGTGAAATTATACTTGGCCACGTTTCCCTTTGATTCCAGCCGATATTATTGTGGTAGAAACAGGTCACACGATTCAAAATTGTTGGATATAGAATTTATTTCACACTCGTAAGTTATTTTTTAATAGTTGCAAAAAACACTCGCTAAAGCTTGTGTCTTTTGTAACTTTAAAAAAATAACTTACTCGTGTGAAATAAATTCCGTATCCAACAACCACTCGTTGTGTAACCTCTATTTATATAACAATTACAGCTTTATTTCATATAAAGTCTGCATGCTATTCGAGACTGATATCGCAAACTGTATGCTTCTCAACAGTGGAAATTAACCTGCAGAAAGAATATCAAATTATATATGTAATTTACCAAGTAATTTTTAAAAAATATTTATTTGAAATAAATCTTTTCAACAGCCCGACATTAAAAAAAGAAAAAAAAACAAGTAAGTCTTCCTAAACAAGAATAAAAGCTTCCTAAACAAGAATAAGCTTTTGTAAAATTTACTAAATTACACCACATATTGGTCTGTCATATCAGTAATAAAACATGGTTTGGAATGTAAATACCTTGGAATATTACAATTATCATATATTAGCTATGTTTTCTTGTTGTTTGTTTGTTATAATTGTTTGACCACCTAGGGGCCTACCAATGATCAACCGGTTATGAGGTCGGAAGATTTTCTGACTGACCAGTTATTAAAATCCAACCAGTTTTACATCCCTTTTAGAAAGTAAAAATGTAGGAGATTAAATATAAACTGGTATAAAACTTATGCCAGCCTAGTCAGTCATCCATTACTTTTAAATTTAAACTCTGTTAACTTGACGCAAATGACAGATTTACAATGTCACTTGTAATTATCACAGATAGAAATATATTAATTTCTAGGAAATTTTGAAAATGTAATCAAGAATTGTTTGTTTCAAGAAATTTGACTAATATGACCTGTGTGCTTCTGTTCTAGATTTAGATACCATCAATAAGTACATGCTTGTCATTATCAGTAGTTCCAACAGGACTGTTCCAATAAAATATTTTTAACTTGAGAAGTGTTTGTGTTTTCTTAGAGTGACATGTTTTATGTGTGCTTTGATTGTGGTTATACATTATAATTTGATAAAAGATTGATAGAAGTAGTTAAGAGATCCAGATGAAAACAACTGCTGAACATGTTTTACATTGGCAGGTAGATAGCAAGCAGTTTTATTAGACATGTTTGAAAGATTGTCATATATGTATGCTGTGTGGAACAAGTTGCGTTTGATATGAATGTATCAGATTTAAATTATAACCATCTGATTTAGCATAAGATAAAACGCGATATTTGCAGTGAAGTAAAACATCGTGATATTTTGTTTACCGTTGAATTTACCGTGACTTCAGAATGAAGCTTTTGTTTAGTGCTTAAATGTGCTGATGTTATAGGTATGGTATGGAACTTTTACTGCGTGTCTCAAAATCCATAATTTAAAAAAAAACTTAACATGATTGCCTGAGAGAATAAGTTGGCTCTGTCAGATCTAAAATCCAGGGCATTAGGAAGGAAGGCATTTGATGATGTTAAAAAATTTGAATGCTTAAATTTGTCAAATCGCGATGTGCAAAATCCTACACTTTACATATAACACAGTGATAATTCAATAATAAATCATAGGCTTATCTTTACATATATTGTTTGGTGATGGGTCTACAGACTCCACATACACTAGGACGCAAAAGGCATGTACCTGGGTACATCGACAATGTATTACAGATTCTTTGAAGAACTACTTCTCATGTTTAACAATTTATACTTGCTTAAATAATACATCTTCAGATTGAAATACACATTATCTAACATTTTTTAATTTAGATGATATACTAATATGTTTTATTGTTAATATGACCTCATTTAGGGTAGCAAGTTATTGTAATTTATAAAAAAAAAAAAAAAAATGCTACACATCATTTTATCATGGCAAGTTATTGTTTAAAGTTTTGTAAATGTTGATGCTTTATATATGTACATGCATGCATTATTTTGTAATAAAATCAATTAATACCAATTATTCTCAGCACATTACATATTGTATATCATGTATCATAACTTCGAAAAGGCTTTGATTCTCACTGAAAGATTCATTAGCACACATGTAACATTTATTTTACTCATTTGATATAATTGTAGAATATTTTATTGTTGAAGGATAATTTCATCAGAAAATGCTGATCCTAATAATAAGTTTTGTTTAAAAATGAAATCTTTGCTGTTTGTAGTTATGTAGATGGGAGAAACAAAAGTTCTTGGGGAAAAGTTTGATAAATCATTGGATAAGTATGGACCAGGATTTTTTGATAATGTTTATTGTTAGGAAAAATCTAGCAAAGATTTTAATTTTCTTATATACTTTTGTAGGTATATCGATCCACGAGCGGGGTTTTGGGTTTGTCCAGTTTGAGAAGGAAGAGGACGGACTGAGGGCAGTTGAAGTTGAGAACGGGGGATTGCTGAAAGGGAAGAGAATCGGTAATTACGACCTGTACTATGTATGATAATGTACTTGTCAACAGAATGACAAGTCAATGGAAGAGGTAGATGATGATGGAAAAAGATCGATAAATAAAACGGGGGGCTTAGAAAAGCAATGAGGTTGAAATTGATACAAAATATGAAATGACCTAACCTATATGACCTAATAAGGGTGCAGGGCACAGGGTAATCGACAGTGGGGGCGCCCTTATTAAGATTTGTTATTCTGAAGTTTATGAAACAGACTATACCTTATAGCAGAATACCCAAGGCTGTGGAAATGGTAAAATAAAAAGTATTCTTGATGAAGATATCTATTCATATCAATTATTAAGCTTAAACATCACATGAATATTCCTGTAAAATTGTGGCCAGCTCTTCTTCAGAACAGAGAACGTGTATTCCACGATTTATGTTCAAATGTATCTCTTTTGTGTTCAGACATCGTTTTCTTTTACCTAATAATTGATTTAGTGCATTAGTTTCGGATACACTTTGTACTGACATCTGTATGAATAGACAAAATGTGGCGAAAACTTCTGTTCCAGTGACTTAATTTGCCAAGGAAAATTGAACACAAAGTTGCAACACATTTCACATGGATTATTACTTTTGAACACCATTTTGACACTCGGTCAAAGATTTTTTTCTTGGAAAAAAGGTAGGGGCACCCTTATTAGGTGATATACAGTATTTTCTGGTTCTTGCTGATGGGGTGCCAGAGATGGATCGTTAAGTGTTTTGTTGATAGCAAAATGTCACAAAAGGGGTCAGTGTAAATTTGATGTAAAATTCAGGTTATTTTTAGGGTTTTAACATCATTTCAAGAATAAAACCTAAATGGAATGTATATATTGATATTCAACTGTGAATATGTATTTATAAAAAAGTCACAAATATTTAACATGTATTATGAAAAGGAACAAATATTCAACGTGTATTTATAAAAAGGACCAGGGTATCATTTCACAAAGCTTCGTAACTTACGAATTTGCGTAAGTCACATTTACGAATTACTAAGCATTTCACAAAAACTTTGTAACTTACGAACATTCGTAAGTTACGCAAAAACCTTGCGTAACTTTACGCCATATCAACCCTGTCGTAACTTACGAAAACAATTTAAAATAGTGCGCAGGCATGCCCTTTTGAACAGAAAATGACATCATACTCATTTACAAATTAGCATAAGAGAACGAATATGCCTTGTGAGCGAGTGTTTCGAGGTGGAAACCGGGTTTTGAAAGTCGAGGAGGGATGCCGGCAAAATACACATTGTCATGAAACTAATTGTACTTATATTCTTATTCACTTCGTTCAAACGAACATAAAACATTTATCATATATAACTCAACACCAATGTATGGGCGTGGCCTTTAACGGTCCAATAGTTTATTTTCCAAAGTAGAATTAAAACCATCAAAAAAAAAAAAAAACAAGCGTTAACCGCGAACTTCCCTTTCGTCCCCGTCTGTTACTTCAGAATCCCAAGGTACTGTAATCTGTAATAACAATACACATTTTTGACACAAACGTAAGTTTGAGTCTATGTCAGCGCTTTTGAGGTGTAGCTGACAAAATCTACGATGCCCTCTGGCGGATACTGCCTTGGCCAATCTAACCGTTGCTTTACAGTAACTCCGTAATGCTATGCAGTAAATATTTGTAAATATCGTAAATATTCACGATAAAAAATGACATATAGTAAAGTTCAGCTATAAAAAAATCACCTTTTGTTTTGTTGTATTTTAGAAGCTGACAGGACAATGTTGGGTTGTTTTTTTTTTGCATTTTTGTTCGCTCTTATACAACTTCCACTGCCACTTCACAATCATATTCAATTGTTATTTTGTACATTGAAAATCACTCATCCAGCATCCGATTTTGTCCGCCATCTTTCAGTAATGTAAACAATAATAAAAGCAAGAGTAGGTGATCAAACCCAACTTTGACTGTCAGTTTCTCACTGTAATATTAACTTGGATGTGATTGATGTAGTCTGCAGATGGTTAGATTATATAGATGTTTTTTTACGAAAGGAAAAAGTTGTCTATTCATCATGACAATACCACAACAACGGCAGTCGAGTACCATACGCATGTTTGCAAATAAAAAGTTCAATAAATTCTCACTGAATAGGATTTCGAAATGTCAAATGGACTTGTGAATATTAATATTGTCTTCGGATCTATTGATTATATCCTACGTAATGCACATGAAGTTTTTCGTTTACAGAACGCTTACCGCATTAACGTGGCTGTCTGCATGCAGATGTAGACGTCACTGAAAATTTCATCTCTAATTATAGCGACTGATTCTTTTTTCTAATATTCGTGATGGTTTAAAACAATATAGAAAATGATCTATATTACTTCATTATCATTTGAAATTTACATAACAGTCG
This sequence comes from Pecten maximus, assembly GCF_902652985.1. Classification (NCBI taxonomy): domain Eukaryota; kingdom Metazoa; phylum Mollusca; class Bivalvia; order Pectinida; family Pectinidae; genus Pecten; species Pecten maximus. Next base: position 18,516,861 of record NC_047025.1, on the reverse strand, counting down.
AAGCATATTACAAAAAAAGAAAGGGGTCTACGATGTATATCTACATAGACCTTTATTATGTTTAGTTTTGAACGCTTCAGGGACGGTTAAAGGGCAGTAACTCTTTAGAAAACACCATTTTTCATGGAAATGTACTGATTGCTAAATTTAACCAGAGATATTTAAAGGCAGTGGAAATGTTATATTCCTCCATCTGCGGTTTTTTCTGTCTTAAATCATTTCAGCTTCTGAATTAAATTAACCTTTAAACTAATGCACAGTAAAGTATTGATAAATCAATGCAAATAATTTATTATAACTTAGACTTATTATTATTATTTAATTTTTTTTCTTTATAACACAAGTACATATTATTTGAGAAGAACAGCAAAAATTACTAAGTTCATTATTCTTCCAAACAACAAAAATGTGTAAAACTTTTTTTGTGTTGTGCATATATCCTACTGTGAAATAACTTGGCATGACTAAAGATAATAGTATTGTCTTGATGGCTGTTACATACTATATCATAGGTTGAGTTAAATATTATTTTCTTCTTATCAATTATGGTCAATGGTGAAAACACATTATTTTCATTTGAATTGTTAAGTCGGTTTAATGTTCAAATTCAGATTAATTAAATTAAAGCAACTATTAATAATGTATATATGTGTTAACTTTTCTGACAAAGTCTTCAAGTAACCTGATTAAATTTGACAGAAAATCAAAATAAGTAATTTTGTTGTTAAGAATAGTGGGCTTAGCCATTTACAACTGTTCAGATTCTACTTAATAAGGTTTGATTTTTAACATTTTGGCAAATTTATCTTATCAATATCCAATTTAGTTTTAAAGATAAGCAGTACTTCCATTTTTATGAAACTAAAAATTACTTCAGTGTTCTAATAATTTAAACACATGAACAATTGAAAGAAATACATTTGTATGAAAAACATTCATAATGGACTTCGAAGAATGCTACTACATGTACAGTTCATCCAGTTTGGGCATTCGAACTACATTTTCATCTGACAGATGCTGCAGATTAAAAAAGAAGCTCTGATTTTGAAATCGATGATATCAATACATCCAGTATGGAGTGTAAACATATAACGTAGAGTGCTATATGAAAATCATGTTCACTCTAATGAGCGATTAAGAAACTGTATCAAGTCTGAGCTGATATGAGCATGTAATTCAAAGTTTTGAATATAGTGCTTAGTTTAATGTGCCCGTCGTGATGGTATACCCTGCCCTGTCTACATCCGCATTCTAGGCCTCCAGAGTCTGTTTATCAGACCCAGGTGTTTTTAACCCACCATCATCAGATGGTGGGCTATTCAAATCGCCCTGCGTCCGTGGTCCGTCTGTCCCTCCATCCGTAAACAATTCTTGTTATCTCTATTTCTCAAAGTACTGAAGGGATCTTCTCAAATTTCATATATAGGTTTCTCTTGGTTTCTAGTTCTGCATATTGAATTTTCAGACCAATCGGAAAACAATATGGCGGACAGGCAGCCATCTTAGGTTTTGACAATTGAAGTTTGTTATTGCTATTTCTCAGAAAGCACTGAATTGATCTTTCTCAAATTTCATATGTAGGTTCCTCTTGGTGCTTACATTAGTTATGCATATTGCATTTTGAGACCAATCGGAAAACAATATGGCCGACAGGCAGCCATCTTGGATTTTTACAATTGAAGTTTGTTATCGCCATTTCTCCGAAAGCACTGAAGGGATCTTTCTCAAATTTCATATGTTGGTTCCTCTTGGTGCCTAGTTATGCATATTGCATTTTTTGACCAATCGGAAAACAACATGGCCAAAAGGCAGTCATCTTGGATTTTTACAATTGAAATTTGTTATCGCTATTTCTCAGAAAGTGCTGAAGGGATCTTTCTCAAATTTTATATGTAGGTTCCCCTCGGTGGCTAGTTATTGATATTGCATTTTGAGACTAATCGGAAAACAACATGGCCGACAGGCAGCCATCTTGTATATTGACAATTGAAGTTTGTTATCGCTATTTTACAGAAGGTACTGAAGCGATAGAACAATCTGCCACAAAATATAATTCAAAACCTTGACATAACATCATTCAAACCAGGGCTCGCACACACGATAAAATCCTAAAACAATCACAGAAGTATTTTTAACCTGAGCTCTCTCTTATCAAAAAGCTGGTAGCTAGATGGGGCGCTACATCAAATGTATAAATATCTTTTCAATGGCTAAGGATAATGATAATTTGTGAAGCGCTTATAGGCATGGGATCCTCAAAAGTTTGAAAAGAAAGGCCTCATCAATTTTACAGGTAATCTAGGACCTTCATATTACATCTACAACTACGTATACATTAACTCATTGAAGATGTCAAATAAGACTACCTGAGTACCTATTCTGACAATTAGCTGCCAAGACGCACTTGCAATCAAAAGTAGATATGAATTTCTTTTCTTGACAATATTTTGGTCTAGTCCTAATCAGGTATTGGTGATGTTCCATACAAAGTTGACCCATGTCCCCACTAAACAAAAGCAGTTAAAATAATTTGTTTTCGTTTGTGTCTTCAGTACTTTCAGTACTTTGATTACTTCTTCATATTAGATTTTTTGAAAATTTTGTGTGTTTGCTTGGACCGTCAAGACTCGAATGATCACTACTATCATTTTACTCATCCATTACAACTCCTGACACGCAAGTAATGCGTAACTCACGTGCAGTCATGTACGTGACCCTCACATTCGTTTCAATTACCTGTGTTACCTTGCTCTACATACCGGACACCCGTACGTGTCACCACAATGTTTACGAACGTCGGAGTCACGTGACTATGATAAATTCATGCATATTCGCAGACTGTGCCAACATATGGTCTATTTTAAGAACATTATGTATGTCTTTTAGCATTGAGCAAAATTTGTGAAAATTGCGTTGTTACTGTTTGTTTTAACGCATGATAAACAATAAGAATTAGAATTTTATAGAAAAAATGATCTTTAACGCATGATAAACAATAAGAATTAGAATTTTATAGAAAAAATGATCTTCTCTCAATAATAGGGTTGTTTTGATGGAACAAATTGAAGTTCATAGTGTGTGTACGTGACCCGGGAATAGGACCGGCGTACAATTTTCGCCCCAGAAGTGTCGTCCTTTTTTACCTCCAAGTGAGAGAGTGGTATATTTTTACCGGGAGAACGTACGATTTTGACGTAAGATACAAAAAAGTTACGAACACCTTTGTGAAACGCACTTACGAAATTCGTAAGTTTTGCGTAACTTTTTCGTAAATATTTACGAACGTTCGTAAGTTACGAAGCTTTGTGAAACGATACCCAGGATACTTTGTACTATTATTACTTCATTATTTGTTATACAAATCTACTTATTAATTTAGACGTCAAGATGGCAATGACTGGTAGGAGATCAGGCCCGCCCAAGCCACAAGGACCTGGAGGACGATCACCACCCCCTGCAGGCTATGAACGGGACCGTGACAGAGGGTGAGTTTTCCTATCTGTCGGTGCAATGGCTACACACCATTCCCAACATCCAATGACAGTGGTATATTGGCTACACAGTCATTCTAGGTTTGGTATATGGAAATAACCCAATGACTGTCATGGGTATTGGCCTGGAACAGTCTTAGAAGACATAAGTGGGACTGTCTGACCTGAGGACTGCTTTGGGTGTAATCGATACCAAATATTTTTGGCAATACATCCACATCATGGTTGATCCATATTGTAGGTATCCATGTCATATTGATTTTGCTTGTTAAAAATCTTTGCTATGTGTGCAGGTGTTGAACACTAGTAAAGTTGATATTATGAATGAAATACTTCAAAGAATGATGTATTTTGAAAGTCCTGCTGTACCTTTCCTTGCCAGATTACCATCTCCTTTACTTGGGAGAGATGGGCGGATGAATCCGCTTAGACTTGGTGCAGTGGATCCATCTGATAAGGAAAGGTAACTCCAGGCCAGCAGTTGAATGTGTAGTGGCTTTCTCAAGTGCATGTTTTGTTACTTTCCCAGCTTTTTACAATTAACGGACAAGATACATAAGCTCCCATAAATCGACAGAATTGTAGCCATGGGCTAAAAGACAAATCAGCACAATATTATGAGGTAGTTATGACAGAAAGAATAGGTCAAAAGCAACAGAAATCAGAATATTTTTAGAATTGGAAAGCTGCATGCATCCAGCACATGAGGCGTACTGTAGTAAAAAGGTTGTTTGGGGTTGAGGAATTGCTGTCAATTTATAATTTAGCTGTTTACAGATAGAAAATACTGCATTTGCTAAGATACTATCAAATGATTCTTCATGTCTATGTATCTAAGCATATCCAGCTTTATCAGTAATGAAAGGATATACACAATATACCATGGATACAGGATACCATGGATACAGTAAGGAGGCTGATTTAACAGGATTTAAGATTGAGTGTCTATATCAAGTTGTGAACCAAGAACCTAGTGTTGTGTAGAGTTTGTTCCTTGTGGCATGCTTGTTGCTGTTGATTTGTATGAATCCTGTTGTAGGAAGAAAGAAACAACACCACCTTACATAAAAGATACAGTTGTGTTTAGGAAGATCAAGATTACATAATTTCCATTGCTGAATGGTATTGCATCAAAACAAGTACCATGTTCTATAATATAAATCTGTAAATTATCAACCCAAATCCATACTCTGATCAAAGTAGTGATACTGATAGGTACAAAATACTTTTCCTTTTGGCATGAGTGTCGATATAGTTTCTTTTTCTATCATTTCTTTATTTTCATACATGTTTTACTCTGTATATCAACACAGAATATGTTACTCTGTATATCAACACAGAATATGTTACTTAGCCAACTTCATACACATTCTAGTATTTAAAATTTAAAAAAAATATAGATCTTAAAGGGAATGTTAGAGTAAAATCCTTAATTCTTAACATTTTTATACGCCTGTCATATTTGATGGGAGTATTGTCACAATGTGGTATGGCGTTGTCCAGCTGGTGTAAACTTACTTGTTAGTAATACTGTATTGAAGTTCTAGAAAAGAATCACAATCATCTCCAAAAGCACCAACTGGATTACTAGGGCAGTCCGTGGCTGGATTAACAAGAAATTTAACTCGTGATAAACCACAGACAGTTTTACATTTGTCTTGATTTTGCTGTTTATATATATTTATATATATAGTTTTTTTCTTTGTTGCCTAATTAGCTTTTATAATTTGCTTTCCATTAGATCATATTGATTTAAGTTTTATGTCATTACCATATCTGCTCTGTGTTTGTAATTTCGTTATGGTGCCTATAACAGTTGATAACAATGTAAACGAGGAAATAGTACACATCAGATTACCTTTGTTATCATGTATAGATCTACATGTATTGCTGGAGGATTAACATATGTAATCAGAAGCCTTTGCTAGCGAGGATGACATATATAATGAGGAAAAGATTTATGAAAGTGACCCATTTATGTGAATATAGAAGAAAGTTTAACTATCCATTATCATTATAAATATTTTATTATAAATAAAAAGAGTAAAATCTTCTCTTTTTTTCTCTTTTTTTTTCACCTTTTGTAAAGTGATACTGAAAGCTGGCCAGTTTAATAAAATATAATCAGGTCGGGAAGTTATGAAATATTTTTACCTCAAAACATTTTGTGAGATGAAAATTTGATGACAGTGATATATTATTATGGCAAAAACTTTTTCTATAGTATAGGACAGAAATGTGCCATGATATCTGTATTCAGTAGAGAAATGTGCAACAGAATATTACATGATGGAAACATTTAACAATAGGGACTTTTGATCTTGTGACTTTTCCCAATCATAAAATGCAGGTATTTCTGCTTACAAGGAAAATCACTTTCAGATTAAGCATTGAGAAATCTGATTCTACTTTGTATATGGGATTATTGGTGAGGTTGTGTGTTTTGCAGTGTTAATATTGACTCTATTCCCAAATTAAACAGATACAAAAATGATAACGGAGGAGTGAGATGATCCTGAAATATTGTATATTGAAGATCTTTAATTTTACAAGTGTATATTCTGAGAGAACTGGCACTGTTATAAATGACATGTTGAACAACAATTATTTCATGTTAATTCACTATTCTGGGACCAGATGAGTTTTTTTTTCTTCGATTAGAGTTGCTGAGAGGTACGCAATTACAATTATTGTCTGATGGACTGCAATTTGTGAAATGATATTTGACATCTAAGTACAGTGCATTTAGATTCATATTGTAAGGTTTGCACTAAGTCATGTGAGATTCTCTTTCTGTCAACAGCTATCCACCACCACCAGGTGGCAGAGCCCTCCCTCCGGAACGGGAGAGGTCACCGTTGAGAGGCGACCCCTATGATGACCGGTACAGAGATCCGTACAGGGATTCTGCATTGCCTCTGCCTCCTGTCAGGAGAGATGACCCTTACTATGACCGTGACCCCTACAGACGCCCGCCCCCTCCAGATGACCCCTATTTTGACAGATACAGAGATGATCCTTACAGAGTGTAAGTGCCCACACCACAAGGCTTGAATGAGGATATTAATTACATCATAAACTTAGTAATATCAAAACTACAACAAGAGATGATTTTGACAAGACTTTAATTGCAAAATTTATTCCCTGTGAACAACTTTTAACTGGACAGTAATTGAAAATATTAGCCATTTAAAATTTAAACAAAGATACAGGCATAATATTAAAATCAACAATTTATATTGCAGACCAAGAAGAGATCCTTACGCTGACCCTTACAGAGATCCGTATTTTAGAGATCCATACCCTCCTCCAGCTGCATATGACCCACCACCGCCACCACCACCAAAAAGACAACTTCCCATTGACTGTGAAGTCATCATCCTCAACTCACAACTTAAGTAAGTCTCCATTAAAATTGATGCACTGTATTAAATTTTTAGTATGTAATTGAACAGGTTGTTACACTTGGTGCTCTCTCCAAATAATGCAAGACATAAAAAACATGCCTCTCCCTGAAAAAACAAATGGAGACAGGCACTCAAAATTAATTTTTATGATTCAGTTAGTGACATGAATGTAAAAGTAAAAAACAACACCTGATAAAGTTTTCTTTTTGTATTGCAGGAATTATGCAGAGTTTTTAGAGCGAAAGTTGAAGGGAATTTCCTTGTTTTCCAAAACTGTCGTGATTGCTGAGGATCGGACGATCCCACAGATGATAGAGGATGCTACAAAACGTAATGTTTTGTTTGCAATTGTTGTGAACAGCCAAAACGAGGTGCACCAGTCTTTAACCCTAAACATACTCCATGGGACGCCGCAAGGTAAGCGTTTGCTTGTTTGTATTATGGTTAAGGTTGACTCCAAAATTTCTTACTCATCCTCTACTGCTTATTCTTGACCAATATTGTATAAAAAAAAATACCTATTTCATTAACACCAGTACATGTGGATAGCGACTAAAAGAGCATATCTACAGTACTATCACTGAACTATTCTCACACTATGTAATAGGTTTAAGATTTTAAATCGATAGCTAGAAATTTCTGTTTGGGTTTCAGGTCACGAGATCAACATTAAAAATCTGTTTGGGCAAGTAATCATTCAACTGTGAAATAGTTTGTACAACAATATTGTTAACATGGTGAAAGAATTTGGTCATGTTTTCATTTGAGAGTAATATTTTTTCAAAGAAAATTGAGAGCGACCAGTCTACATCATGGCAGGTTATTTAACCAGACCAGAACATATTGAAGTATTAGCATTTTCACTCCAGTTTATATCTGAAAGATTGGTCTTGTTTTGAATACTGTTGTGTTCCCAGATTTTGGGTATATTTATTTTCTTTTTCATTTTACAAATGCACTCTAAAATTGTTGCTGTCATCAACTTTAGATACTGGTATATAACATAACTTTGAAAACTATCATAATACTGATACAGTAACTTTGAGTTAACTTGAAAGTTGACAGGAAGATTCTTAAATTTGAGTTAACTTGAAAGTTGACAGAAATATGCCTTAACTTTACAGAAGATTGTAAAAATATAACCTTAAACTTGACATGAATATGCATTAAACCGTAAAATTGACAGGAATATGCGTTAACATAAAACTCAACAGGAAGGTGCGTAAACTTGACATGAGATTTGTTAACCCTAAAATTGACAGGAAGATGCGCTAACAGAAAACTCAACAGGAAGATGCGTTAACAGAAAACTAAACAGGAAGATGCGTTAACAGAAAACTAAACAGGAAGATGAGTAAACTTCACAAGGGATTCGTTAACCCTAAAATTGACATGAAAATGTGTTAACAAAAAACTAACAGGAATATGCGTAAACATGAAACTCAACAGGAAGATGCGTTAACATAAAACCCAACAGGAATATGCGTAAACATGAAACTCAGCAGGAAGATGCGTTAACATAAAACTAAACAGGAAGATGAGTAAACTTGACACGAGATTCGTTAACCCTAAAATTGACATGAAAATGTGTTAACAAAAAAACTAACAGGAATATGCGTAAACATGAAACTCAGCAGGAAGATGCGTTAACATAAAACCCAACAGGAATATGCGTAAACTTAACACAAGATTCGTGAACCTTTAAATTGACAGGAATGCACGTTAACAGGAATATGCGTAAACTTTACATGAGATTCGTTAACCTTTAAATTGACAGGAATACGCATTAATATTAAACTCGAGAGGAAGATGCAAAGAAATCTGATGCGGAGATGCATTAACCTTGAAATTGACTTTGTGTAATATTGAATGGCTATATTTTTTTTTTTTTTTAACTCGCATATCTCAAAAACAGATAGCCACAGTTGAATACAATCGATTCTGTTGCGAAAACCCTATTTTACGGTATTTTTATTACCTTCAGCCTACAGTATTTGCAGCATGTCTGGGAACTTCCACAAAAGTATGCCAGTCATCATAGTCATATTATCTACATTCAAAAAAGTTTCATCTTCAATCTGGAACAACTATACCCTTATTGAAGAAAGGACTGCAAGAAGCTGATTTACTCGGAAAAAAATTGTTGGATATGATTCTGACATTTCTACCATTTAATGATTTATTTGCCGGAGTATATTCTGTAAAGTGAAACACTGTAAAAGAAGATTTAAAAAAAAAAAAAAAAAAATAACAAATATAAAGCTGAAACAAGGAAATAATAAAAAAAAATATATGTGTATCCTTTCTTAAAACTGAATACAGTATATCTACAAAATTCCCTAAACTCTTTGTAGAACACAGAGAAAAAGTCCTGAATAAAAAACTTGACAAACTCAAAATAATTTTAAACGCTGAAAAGTCGGAATTTTTTATGCTCAATATAAGCAATTTTGCTGTGCGTGCTTTCTTGTAAAATCTGAAACGTGCCATTGCAGTGTAATCTCTACACGACACTCATCTGTAAACATCTGTAAGTGGTGCATTTCATTACAAACTGCTGATACTTTTAAAAACCAAATAAGAATTTGAATTATTTTCTATAAAATTGAGATGTCGTTATCGGACTTTTCGAGACCTTTTAAGACCATTTATACAGGAAGATATTGTGACCAGATGAGGCAAACATTAAATAACATCAAAATTCAGCTACAACCAACATTTTCTGGGATGATAAGCATCGAAGCATCTAATAATAAACTTATGATGAGTTGATTTCGATTATTTATGGTCAATAAAATTTATATAGTGTATTTAATTCCTTAAATGTGTCTTTGATTTTTGAATAGAACACAGAAATATGCCAGTAGATGACGCCATTACATTGATCAATCGGAGTTTTGATCAGTACACCAAAACGACCCGAGAGAAGGCTGCTACGGCTATGCCTGCTGCTCCCGCGGCACCCGCACCTGCCGCCCCAGCTCCTGCTGCCCCTGCTGCAAGGAGTTCTGCCCCTTTTGTACCCCCTAGCTCAGATTTATTATATCTGTTGAATCTCCTGGCCGACAGTAGACAGTTGACAGTGGAAGAGCTAGATAAAGTTATTGTATATCTGAAAGAAAGACGAGAGAAGCAAATGGTAGCAGAAGGCCGTCATTTGCCCGCCATGGAAGATGGTAGGTTTTGTTCCCCATATCTGCCATTTGAGTGTTGACTTACCTACAGAAGAAGACTAAAAGAACATAATTCATGCTTGTCAGATTACCTGTTTCTTTTACCACCATCTATAATGTTTAAATAATGGAAATCCGGAAATAACACTTATTTATCTAGTGGACAATGTATGGAACATTTGTTTCATTTACTGAAATTATAGGTGCAAGTCATAGTATTCCATGTCCACCATTTGCTGTATGTTGGACATGACTGCTTGACAGAACCATATTTTCTTGAAATAATGTTTTCCTTGTTATGTTGTAGTCCGAGGAATTTTTGGAGGAGAACAGAGAAAGGAAGAATCTGCCTCTTTACAGAGGGAGCAGCAAGAACTACAGGCTAAGATCCTGAGTATCCTTAATGGCCCAGGGGAAACAGGCCAAGCAGCAGGGTTGGCCAAGGTTCCTCAACGTCCTGGTCATCCAGGACAGCATATGGGCAATGGCACTCCACAGCAAGGTGGACAGCCAGGCATGTCATCCCTCATCAATTTTGACAGTCCCAGTGTTCAGAAAGCACTTGACAACCTCATTCAGAGTGGGCCAAACTTGTTGAAGACCATTTCAACTCCCCAGGGGCCAACAATGACGCAACGTGCCCCACTGATGTCACGTCCTGAACACACCCAGCAGCAAGGTTTATTGCCACGTGATTCCTTTAGTAGTATGGCTGGAGTGATGAACAGTGCCCACCCTGCTGGAGTACCACCCCAGCAGAGACCTCAGTTTGGTCAGCCGATGGGCATGCCAGGAGTAGCACCTAGACAGGCACCGCCTCCACCTGGCAGAAGGCCATTTTGAAGTATAAGAACACTGTCTAGTCTTTGATTGTAATCATTCTCATTCATACTCGATGCCATAATTGTCATTACTGCTTAGTAGTTCTCAATTTTCACAGTGGATGTTTTATTGATAACAGATGCTGATGTTAATATTTGTGTACATGTAATTATATTCATTGTTCATCAATAATGTAACTTGACAGGTATTTTAAAGACATTTAAGAAAATCATGGCTTCATTTCAAATTTTTTAATGCACATAATGTGGCATTATTTTATGTACATGCTGATGTGAAGTTGTTTTACCAGTTCTTGTCGAATGATGATTGGACACTGTATGAAAGTTTCAGGTGTGTAAAAGGAAAAAAATAAAAAATATTTGACGTACAAGATACAAGCATTTTTCTCTTGCATACGTATGCATGTGTTCAAAATTAAAAGTTCTTTAACGGTTTTCAGTAGTGGATGTGATGACATTTAGCAGGTTGCAACTGTTGTAAGTTCTTGCTAAGGATATAACAAGTAATATTTGAAAGGAATCTTATCCATATTGAAAAGTCCTTGCATGTACTTAGTTCTAAAGAGGAATTCATAAAATCTTTATCATTTAATATAGCAAGCACCTTGATATTAAGGTTTAATTGATATTTTCAATACAAGTCTCAATTTTATTGGTGATATATCGACTGATTTTACAGATAAATCTGTTGGTAGCCATGGAAAATACTGCTAAAAGAAAATGTTAATGAAACCCTTTGACAAAAGTACCATCGATCTGACTATAAGTCACCATAACATTGTGTGACCATTATATCGCAACCAATGGCAACAGTTCACCTGCAAAAACAGTTGTACACATCTAATGGAATCTGCATAAACAGGAAAAATATTTTTTGTTGGTTCATACGAAATGGTAACAAATTAACTACACATCATTGAACTGTCTTGATAACAGAAAAGTGATAAAATATTTACACATTGCTTTGAATTGATCTAATATGCAAGGACGATACATCTGTAATACAATTATTTTTTTCATTATTGGATATATACTGCATCAATCACTAAAGCAGCAATTTGCAACATTTAAGGTCGATATAAAACACAGCTTTGAAGGCGAACATTTAAGGTCGATATAAAACACAGCTTTGAAGGCGAACATACCATATGTATGCTCACTTGCAAACCTTCATAATTTAAGAAATAAATGAAAATCACATCAGAAGACAGTTCATTGGTAAAGTATTGATAGGTACTCTTAAGTAGAAAGAAACCCCTTGACGAGTCTCCATATTGGGAGGGCAGGTACTCTTAAGTAGAAAGAAACCCCTTGACGAGTCTCCATATTGGGAGGGCATTTTCTTTGAAAACGGGAAAACAGAAAAAAAATACATAACTTATGTTGTCAAAATAAAAAGGAAATTGATGAACTTCACGCTTTTGGCAAGCTTAGATAAGAAAAAAAAAACTCTTGGCAACATTGGCCTACATTACTACGAGCAATGTTATATGTTTAATGCAATGGCAGTATCTTTTGTGAAGGTTTGGAAAAAGTTTGTAAGTTGCTTACGTTTTCATCCAATTAGACCTTAGCAATATGGATATTCATGGCATTCAGTGGGTTGTAGGAAGAACTATATCAATCGACGATGCCCAGACAGACATTCGGTACGACAGTTCTGTTTAATCCGGTACGAACTTTGGCTTTACTGATGAACAATTCGACGCAAAAGTTTTTCGAATTACTGAAAGGCACGCAATGTTAGATTCGAAATGTTTCCAGTGTGCGATTCAAAAGCAAGATTTCAGCAAATCGGCATTTTGAATATCAAATACATTTTGTCATCTAAATATCAATATTTGAACATCTAAATTCCTACATTAAAGATACAAGATTTAAAAGTGTATGCTTTCCCAAAATCAACCCGTCACCGAATTCTCAACAGGCGCACTTCCAGATCGGACGTCTCGAGTGAATGGGTCAGCTACCGAAATTATGCGTTGTATGTGGGTAGTCCGTCAGCTTCTATAAGCTTGTTTCATTATTGTTCTAGACTTAAACTATTAAAATGTACACATTTGCGCCCAAAACAGATAGTAATACGGGCTATTTTTTATTGCACATGTATTCCGTTAAAACTACTTGAGTAGAATTATACCAATGTCGCTTAATGTTGACTGCAATGTGCCGTTAAATTAATTTGCTAATCTCTGAAAAACTGTATCGAAAGTCCGGCATGGCTCCATTGACCTGATAACGCCGTCTTTAAAATATCCTCGGTACCTAATCGGAATAGATTATGCATTTGTCAAATTGAAATCAAGTATTGGACTCCATTTGTGATTTCAGACTTCTTTGGCAAATCGTATCTTGACGCTAGTCTCGAAATCTGTTTGGATCACGTCATCTATCAAAGTTCTTACCAAATAAATGTTCAGATACACGTGTTGTATTACCTCAGACCATTACCGTTGATGATTTGTGGATGGTTTTATAACAAAAACAAAAACACCAGATACTGGGACATTTTGCGTTATTATGCTTTAGGGGGCGCACGCCACAGTCTGATATGTTGACCAAAGTCTTAAATATTTCCTAGTATCGACAACCGAGAAAAAATCGCTTAAATGAAATCTGTCGCCATAAAGACATTCAATTTCCATCAAGTTTTATGCGAATTGTGAAAATGCACAAATACCCGGGTATATGCCGAATTGTGCATTTGTCCTATACTGACGGGTTATCAATATTACAATAGCGCAACTGAAATGAATCCTCCCGGTGATGCTTACATGATAGAGGTTCGGGTGTGAACGTTTGATAAAACTCATTTATCATTCCAGAAAACAAAACTTAATTTGAAAATAAGAACAGACCGGTAAAATCATATTGACATCGTTAAATAAAAAGTCGTTTGGTGCAATGACTGCTAATATATATGATAGATACATATACATGTATAGAGATTTAAGAACGACTTGGAAAACGTACCAACATGAAGAAGGAAACATCGCCCAAGGCTTGTTGAAAGTATGCTCTGAAGAATGCCATGGATGGGATACCGGTTACCTGTTGATCAAGTGAGTTCCACTAGGAGAAGGATGTTTCCATTAAAACAAACGCCATTCAAATATTCAAATATTGTGTTGTAAAGAAAACATTAAATATGTTGCCAGAACACATGAGTGTGTATGTAAACTACATTATATGTAATTACAAACGATATAAAAGATTAAAAACTTTCATAAAACCTGTGGAAGACTAAGCCGGAATTTAAATATGTATTAAAACGCCAATTTAGTTTGATGAGAAAGGTCCGTTGAGGAGACCGACATCCTATTACGGCACTAAAGGAAGTAAGTAATATTCATATTTCTCGGAAGATTCTTAATTCCAGGAATGAATGCTAAAACTGACTAATGATACAACAGGAAGAAACATGTTATAAATAAGATCATCGTTAAAATTCCGACCCGTATTGAAACATTTTCGGTAACTAGTAGTAACATCGACTCGTTCCTTCACTTGCTAGTAACGTGCACGTAAGTTTGCGACGACGCCGACGCCGACACCTGTAATCGAAATCGTAAAATAATGGATCATACTTGGGTTTTCATAAACGTGCGAGCAAGATGCAGCTCATAATCACCAGTGTTTAACCATTAACGAATGTAGTATGCAAATTGGTTAGGTTGAAATAAAATTCTTCAAACAGAAGCGCAACACTTGAGGACTTTCGCAATTTGAATTTAATAGGGAAACGGGAACGGAGTCGCATCAACACAACATACCGACTCGGATTCCAGAAACGGCTATCGCCGACGCGTATTTCAGAAACGGCCTTTTCTATTGTATAAAATGATGTTTTCGGAGATGAATCATTCACATGCTACAAACAAATAAAGAAAGGTTATCAAGGTTTGAAATGGTTTAAGTGAAATATAACAAATGAAATGCCAAATGTTGAAGTAGGGTGTCTGTTTAAGGACGCTTAAATGCCTACCAAAATCCGTTATGGTTCGGTGATTTTTGTATGATGTACAAGACGTGATTGTCATGTCTGTAAGAACTGTATTAATGTGCGTGACCACCATTGGCTGGGACCACAGCATTATAACCCCGGCGCGCAGAGCCTGTATATCGTCGAATGTTGTGAATCGTGATGGCGTTCCACTCCTCGTTCAATGCCTGTGTCAGTTTCTGTAAGTTTGAGAGAGGATTTGGTCTACGCCGTACTCGTCTTACAAGGACATCTCAGATATGCACTATTGGGTTCAAATCGGGGGGTTTTGAAAGCCAATCCAAAAACATGGTCATTGTTTGCTGCAAGAACGTCCTGGTCACGTGCCTAGTGTTGGACGTAGCATAATCATTCTGTAAAATGGACCCAGCTCCTCGACGCCGTAAAAATAAGCGGTGACGGGAGCTAAACTTTCATCCCGATACCGAATTGCATTCAAATGGCCATAGAAAATGACTAATCTAGTTCTATATCCACCGGATATACCGCCCAGACCATCCAAATATTTCACACTGGGCTACACAGCATGTCTGCGAAGCGTTCATTCCGACGCCGCCATACTCGCTGCCTTCCATCATTGTGCATCAAAATCTCGACTCATCGGTGGACAAAAAATTGTTCCAACACCGTAAGAGCCATCGTCGGAGTCGATCGAGGCGAAAAGTGCGATGGCGTCGCCTTAAATACGGGACCCTCGCAAACATAGGCGACGCCACAGCTTGTTACAGATGGTCTGGCTGCTTACCCGTCGACCAAGAAAAGTCCTTGCTGTTACGGTTGCATAGAAAAACGATCCCGCAGTCGTATTAATCTGTCTTCGCAAGGGGTTGTAACTCTTGGTCGGCCGCTCCTTGGACGATCGGATGTTGATTTGGTAGCATTAAAATGTTTCCATAAATGACTACCGTCTTGCAACCTCGCGTTGCCTTACTCTGTCTTGGAGCATGTCATTAGCCCTTTTCCTCTCTTCTTTCAACAGGCACGTCAGTGCGTTTAATCTATATAATTTTAAACAAAATGATGATTTTTCAAGTGATTAAAGTTTTGAGATCGTGCACAAAGCGTTTAAGAAATTTCAACTGGAAAATGCTCGAATAAAGGGAAAAAATAGTTTTGTTCTATGATAGCAACTAATCCAGATATTAGTACAAAACAAAGTAGTAGATGAAAAATATTTGTATAACACACCAACGTTTGATGTACGACAAGGTAACTTAATAGCTTTTCTGTATTTGTTCAGTATAACTCCTTCTAAAGAGTATACTGTTTAAGAGATTGTCAGAATTCATTAAAGAAAAACGATTTCCTTACTGTCGTCGAAACAGCATAGCAATACACCTTTTCAAAACGGCCAAACAATCCTCAACAGGTATAGTCCTATCACACAGACCTATCCCGCTGACATTACGTGAATTATCCACACGCAAAGTGGTTACAGACCATTTCCATGACAGGGTAGCTCATTGTTTGTCACGCAAGTTTTCATCAGTATCCATTGAGGTCACAGGTCATTGTAGTCGGACCCGTAATATTCATTTTGTCGGTAAATACTACAAAGCTGAACAACGCATACATTGATCATATGTCATTATAAGTTTTATAAATTCAATCAGGTAAACACATTGAATGCTAAATAAGATAAAGAGCGGTGGTTGAGTTTGTTTAACGCACGGCAAAAAAAGGAGATAAAGACAGCTTCTAAATCAACAAAGCGTTTAGAGCCACATCGTATGGAAACATTAAATGAGCTATTTTATATTAAATATTGTCGATTCGATTGTTTCCTACTATCAGTCAATAAATAATAGGACACCGGCCAAATGTTCCAAACAACGTTGCACAATTGATGGCATTGTTGCGAAATCACGCCTAGCCTGGCGATCAATGCTCCAATATACACGGTATATGAACACAACTTTTTCAGTTTTCCATCAATTGAGCGATTGTTTTGAACATTGTTTTAAGTAAATGCTTTTTTTTTTAGCTTGTCCGTTTGAAAATGTAGACTTATATCTTATAGTCACATCGGTGTTGATTTAGGCGCTTGTGAATAGTGTATTCAGATATAAATTTTGCAATAAGCTTGTTTTCTGCCGAGTTATAAATGAGGGAATATTTTTAAAGACTCGGGCATCTTTAACCACGAGTGAATTATTTGGTCTGTACATGCCGAATGATGGATAAAATTTGCAATTGTTTCGTCCTTTAGTGATGCTAGTTACTACAAACAAAATGTACTAGTATAGCTAATATTCATGGATGCTTTCTATGGGGTTCGGCGATTTTCATCGTCTTTGATGTTTCCAAGCTGATGCAGTTTATAATCATTCGGTATATACTGTATCATATTGTTAAATTAACATGTAAATGCGCTATTCATTTTAATTCCTAAACCCGTACTACCCGAGACGTTGTTGTGGTCAACCAATTATTCAAAGTTTATAGGTATAGAAATTCGTTATGCTCAATATTTGTAAACGATGAATTGTACGTTCAAACAAATCGAACATCTTGGTAAGAAGTCCATATTGCCGTAAATGCATGTCAAAAACATTTATCTTTTTGTGTTATACATGTACAAATATTATAAATATTTAATTGTTTTAGCATATTACACGTACCTGAATGCATATAAACCCTTTCTTACGAACCTGACTGTTCGTGGACGCCAATCTGCAAACAGTAAAACGTGCGAACAACGTTTTATCAAAGGTATTCCCAATCATTCATAAAAATTGCAAGTCGGAGGAAGTGAAAACCAGTTCTGTAAATAGACATGTTTTCAATATAATATCGGTGGTGGTAATAAATTTTTGTTTACTACCGTTCATATACTGTACACGTATATATATATATGTTATTCACATTTTCCCAAGGACCAGTTTTCAGTTTGCGGCATATCTGAACACAAATACATAATTCAAGTGTTCTTTTAACTCCTCAACTGGGAAAAAGCAAATATCGTAGTTGCATTCGGAAAATGAACCACAAAAAGTTGCCCTTAAAATCGGTAACAACGAGGTATTCACTTGAACAAAATTCATCCTAAGTATACAACTGAATCAGTATCGAGTATGACGCTCATGATCATCAATTACAGCTGCGCAATGTCTGCACAAACCATAAATGAGAATGCGTATCTTGTACATTTCTGGCGAACTGGTGAGCTAGAGAATGCGTATCTTGTACATTTCTGGCGAACTGGTTGGCTAATACATTCTTTATATTTACTCAGTCTTACTCTATGTGGCCTAGCATTATCGTTAATAAGGATATACGTCAGTGTCGATAGCGCCGGTGCATGATCGTGTTCCACAGCGCTACCTCTGGAACCTCGCACCGGTGTCGAACGCGACTATCGTTGAAGTCGGGACCGAATCAACTGGCTCTCATCCCTGAAAAGTCCCAAGTGGTGACAGGTTGGGCCCGATCTTGTCAGTCTCTAACAGGGTCAATGGAACTAAAAATGCCGGGCTATGTAGCTTTAACGATGTCGTGAAGTCTGCTCATAACTGTCTAAGGACTAACAACGAACCAAAAGCTGGGACCTTATGACGCCGCGCCCGCGTTAGCTTCACGCGGAGTTGTCAACACTCGAACGACTCCAGCATGAGGTCCGGAGGGGTTTCTTTTAATTTCGAAAGTATTCCACATTATTGATACCATGCCTTTAGACAGAGAAATCATTTTACTGTGGTCTGGTTCCTCTTTGTGACATATTCAAACAGAAAAAATAAAACGGACATGACCTTTTATGATAGACTGAAAACACCCATACGGGACGAATTGGAAGGGTAACAAAATACGGTATCATTGATAACAACGGATTTCTTTTTCAAATATTGCCGATCCTTATCAAAGTGTGAGTAGTATAGTGTACATATGTAGAGAGAATGGGTTCATCATGACAGGAAATAATCTCTGAAATAATAATGATAAAATTGGCTTCAACATGCAAAATTTTACATTTACTGAAATGCTCGGTGAAAGGACAAAAATTGCATGAAATAGAAAAGGGGAACTAACATAAATATGTCAACTGACGGGAAAAAATTGTCAGCACGTAATGAGATGCCAAGATAAAGGAGAATGCGACCTTACATTCGAAACGAAGTACAAACCGTAGCCTGGACGGTCGCCATATTTAAAAACCTAGTACATGTACTATGTATGATCTCCAGTGCCCCCATGGCGACTCTCTCTCTGATTCTCGCTAGAGTCGGCGTTCTTGTCAGATTCGTTTTGTAAACAAACTAAAATTTGAAAATTAATGAACTTTTAAAAATGTGATTGAATTAAAAAGTATTTAATTTGTTGATTGGACTTGTTCTTTTTCCGGTATAATAAAAAAAGGTAGACACAACTTCATATCACCCTACTAAAAGGACCATAAATGTATACTATTTACAGGAGTATTCACTGCATATGATGTGAATCTATAGTTCAGTGTGCTTATTTCACGTTAGCTCAGGATGTGGTTTAAGGGTCATCTATATAGCAGAATAGTGTTGAATTTCAAACACGAATAAATACCTTAAGATTTGCACAAAAAATGTCATGTAATATACCAAAATGTTTGTTTGGACATGTACCCTCTCACAATCACCAATAATATGCTATAGATGCTACCAGTTTCTTCTGTAGAGTAACTTTGTGGTAAGATTTGGCATGGAATAATTCTAAGTCACGCAAATGATCAAACCTGAAAAATAGTCATGCTGTTATGTTCACAAGTGTCTATAGCACAGAGTAGGAGCATTTGTTTGACCGGATTTTACTGTATGTACGTATAAACACTTATTTTGTTTTGACCTTGAAATGCAAATGGCGGCTGAGAATAATATTACACAAATATGGCTTAAAGGAGGCATTTCAGTTAATAACAAAACTCCTATATCGTACTTTTAAGACATCTCATCATAGTAACATGAACATTTGAATGTCAATTTGTTAAAATGGTGAGTTTGCAGCCTTTTTCAGAAATAGGCATATTTTACCCCAAACTCAACGGTTGAACATTTTTTCATAAAAGCATTCTTCTTGCCACTTCAAGAATACTTTATATTGTCTAATAAGAGCATTTTTGATGTTTTAAATACCTCCTTATATGCCATATTTGTGTGATATCATGCACGACCGCCATTTGCAATTCAAGGTCAAAATAAAAACAGCGTTTATACATATAATAACGTCAAAGCTGGTCAAACCAATGCTCCTATTTTGTGCTTTAGACACTTGTGTGCAAAACGACATGGCAAGTTTGTGTAATATATGGGATACAAATGAGTTAATTATGTCCCCCTGAAACATGCATTTTTCTTACGTTTTGTTGAAATTTACAAACAGCTTAACAAATTACATGTCAACATTAAGTCCCATGGTTTACCATGATACATACTAAAAGTTCATCATGTTACTTCTGTGACATTGCACCATAATAGGGATTTATAGGCCTGTAAAATATCAATGTTTTGACTGGATTTGCTGTTTAGATGCCCCTTAACGCGAATACGTCGAAACGGGACTGGAATATGTCGTTGCAATATAACATAATTTCTAAAAGAGTTAAAAAGTCTTATTTACTACAAAATAAAAGAAGGATCAAACGTTTTGACAGTGGTAAAAGTGTTAGGTATACAGATATGCATCCCGTTATTGTTTTAAAACTATTATAATGATTATATAAAAGACACATTACGTACCAGCACACAAGAGGGAAATGCATGCGCTTTGTTGAACATAAATCCTTAGACTTCTTCCTGAGTACTTGTGATTAGTAACGTTACAGTCGTATATTCTTTCATATCAACCGAAGTCGTCCGTCAATGAAATGTCAAGAGTCACAATACAGAAAACATATGTGATTGGTTCGTTAAAATTAACCTCATTAGATTCGCATAAAAGTCGTTTAAACTTCGTCAAATTGCCTGGAATCTTGTCGAATTGAATGACTGTCAACTTTATTCGTGTTACTTTTGTTTTGTTATCCACACAAGTTCAAACGGGTAGAAATGAGCTTTACGCCCATTAATTTTCCTATGTTATGGCAGTCCCTACATAGTCTTCTCTACATTTCACTCGTTTGAACCGTGTTAACCGTGGGAACAGTGGCTTGAAAACCTTCAATATTCACAATTTTATTGACCATTCAAAATGCTTATCAATGAAGCTCTTTTTTTGTCTGGAAAATAGAAACGGTATACATCTTTACCAAGATGGCTGCGCCCTTGTGTCGGCATTCTTAGTTATCTGCCATCTTGTCAAACAAAACAATTTAATAAAAGGGCGTTTCTGATTGGTCAGATTGATCATGGCCATTTTCTACGGATCAAATCGGATAACTGGATTTGGATCATTAATACGAGACTTTGTTGTGCAGGTGCTCCCACCGGATCTATCGGAGCTACGGAATGCGAAGACATATTACGTTGGTACCGACGACGATGTAAAAATGCAAACTGTTTACCAAGCCGTAAAGAGTAACGTCATTTTGTATGTCGTAGACTTTGACTGAGTGGAAGACAATAGCGAAAGTCAATGAAATGTTGTTTACATATTTGATTAGGTAGAGTGCTGTGAGTAAATGTCACACTGACTTATCAGATAACATCATCCAACAATGTAACCAAATCCGGTTTCGAAAAACATGTGTTTCTGTGTCTCCTCATGCGTCCTGCGTTCCTGTTTACAAAATGACTTCCTCATTTTCAAAACAGCCACGTGTTATTATAACTTGCTATGTTTGAGAGGGGTTTTCCGACTAAGTCGTGTGGTCAAGCTGGACATTGGAAATCGATGTGAATATCGGGATAGCATAGTAACTGGAAGTGTATAAAACACGTGCAGTTTATAAAAAATGGTGTTCAAAGTCGATCTAACGTCATTTAAATCTATTACGTTTCGAATATATACCGCTTCTATAAATCGTTTTTATTAATACATACATTTATGGAATGGGAGCTTAAATACTAGTATAGTTAAGTAATTGTAATTTGATAAAAAAAAAAAAAACACACAATGATGGATATATGTAAATATACAAATGAATAATACCAGCTTTTCAATGGACTGAACTGCATCATTAGCTGTTTCGTCCTATTAGGACTTTTCAATGCTACCGAATGTGTGGAAATCCAAAATGGGAATTTTTCAGGAAAGGAAAATGGAAATCGGTCTGGAGATGTCTACATTTTGTAATTCGAAATTCGATACGAACATCAACTAAGCAAGCTATGATTCCGATGAATTTGGAGGTGCCAGCATACCTGAATGAATGGTAAGTTTATTATCGTTTAGCAATGTGGTAACAATACCGTAAGGGCATATGTTTTTGTATTCTTTTCTGACATATACAACGATGTAGATGTTATTGCTGACACATGTGTTTTGGCACTTCAAGTAAACCAGTATGAAGATGAAATGAGGAGGGCGGTTTACTCCTGGTAGGTTGGTTGCTTCAGTTGAAAATTGACAATTTCAGTCCGTTTTTTTTCCTATAGGCATTATGGATCGAACTGAAGAGTAAGGGGTCAACAAACAAAACATTCGTCACTCGCCGCACGCAAGCACTTCTATCAGACACTGCAAACAATAAAAAAAATGTTGCGTGTTTAAAGAAGGTACTTTTCCAACTAGAAGACAGAGTTCCATTCCTAGATCGGAAGTGAAAAGGTATTGGGTCACCTAACCGACCACGTGTGTTTTCCTCTTCGAGTACTCCTATTTCCTCGAACAGTTAGACCCTTCGCGCGTTTCATTTTGTTTAAGGCCTATCGAAACGTGTTTTGGGATGGAGAAAAACCACTGGCCTACGGTCAGTACCAGGCAACTGCCCCACGTGGGTTTCGAACTCGCAACCCAAAGACGGAGGCTAGTGATAAAGTGTCGGGACGCCTTAACCACTACTTCTAGGTTGCGGCCAACAAGATTGAGTAGTATAAGTTGGTATAACTTGTTTCGCAATTACTGTAAAATAAAGTTGATTTTTTAAAGATTGACTCGCGCTGTCAACTGTCTCAGAAATTGAGAATGGGTTACACCGCTTTGAAAAAAAAATTGTGGTCTTTGATAAAAAAAATTGTACCTACTGTCCCGATAGCATACATGATCGTAAGAGGCGACTAAATCTGTTTCTCAGCATTTTGGAAGTGGTACGACTTGTTCGACCGTTTTCAGTATAATATGATTGAGTGTGGTGCACTATACTTCAGTGAGGAAGCACTTTAAAGACGGCATCAGTTCAATGCTGTCACAAGGTTGCAAATAACACAACACACACATGCAGGTAGCACATAGGAGAAACCGTCCTTAAATGACCATTGCTGTTGATAGGACGTTAAACAACACAAAACAAAAACTGACGCACTGGTGTACACCGTATAAATCTCTTTCCGCTTATGATGAAGTTGTATAACAGTCATGGCCGAAATGTTTTTAAATTACATTTAGTTCCATATGCACATGTCACTTTGAAAATCTGCTTTACCTCTGACGGGACGCAGAAATTGTAGTACGGGCAAGAGATATTTCGAAGAGTACGAACTTATAATTTAGGAAATAAGTTATATTTTTGCTGTAGAACCTGCTTAATTAGCAATACACTTCAAATTTCTGTTTACCATTGTACATTTCACCGACATCGAAATTAATACAAAAATGGCGAAATAAAACCTAGACTCGGCTTTATTTATCAGCATCATATTTGGGTATATTGATGTCGAGGACAAACTAAGATGACTATAGCCATATAGATCCTACAACCAGACCGACCCGTTTTCCGCGTATTCGACACTGATTCTTGTTGATATTGCATGACCTGGATATCTTGATGGTATTCACGAATCTTGTCTTGTAGGCATACGTTCGCTGATGAAATATCGTACCTCCTCTAACATCGGTGTTATTTACATACGTGGCTTTTAAACAGTCTTGAGCTTGAATGCAACATGCAATCGCCTTGGCATGTATCTTCAACAGTAATGATCAACACAGTAATTTTACTTAACGTAATGGTTTACGCAGGAGAAATGTTGTCTATATTTGTTGGTTATTAAATTTGATTTCACAGAACTAAAAGTAAACCAGTCTCTGTCGGAATCGATGTTTGTATTGAAGACTTCGTTTCAACGTGAAATCTGATTGAGCCAAGAATGAAGACGTTCAACACCGGTACAAAATACCAATCTAGCAGTCTTCGCAGAAACAGAATCGGACATCATGCAGTTGAAGGAGTCTATTGGTTTGCTATCTGAACTGACCTCGTTTCTCTATGACCTTATCTTTAAAGAGGCATTCATAGAAACCGGGTGTCTAGATAGCACAGCCAACTGTCATCACGTTCTATATTTTGTATGTATGGAGTGAAATGTTACATTGATATGTTTTTCAGCTTAGTGTATGTTTGTAGGGAGTGTGAAACATTGATATGTTTTCCTGCATATTTTTTATGTGTGTATGGAGTGATGTGTACAGGATTGTTATGATTTCTAGCAAACTTTGTATGTATGTATGGAGTGATGTGTATAAGATTGACATGATTTCTATCATATATTGTGCATGTGTATATGGAATGATGTGGAAAATAGTGATATGTTTTCTAGCATATTTGTATGGAGTGACGTGTATAGTTATAATGGATGATAAAATGACATGTATTACAGATATTGGAAACATGAATGTTTTTTCTAGCAAAGTGTTTGAGTGTAGGTGGGTGCATATATGTGATGCAGTGTGTGATTGATTTTGCAGTAACTGACTTGGTTTAGATGTGTAGAATTGAACAGTAAATATGAGCAAGTCATATATATAATGTATGTACATTGTATTGCTTAAAAACTGAATAAAAAGTAAATTATATAAAAAAAAAAAAAGAATGAAGACGTTCAACACCGGTACAAAATACCAATCTAGCAGTCTTCGCAGAAACAGAATCGGACATCATGCAGTTGAAGGAGTCTATTGGTTTGCTATCTGAACTGATCTCGTTTCTCTATGACCTTATCTTTAAAGAGGCATTCGTAGAAACCGGGTGTCTAGATAGCACAGCCAACTGTCATCACGATGAAATGGTGCGTTAGATGCTAGTGGATCACATGGATTGTGTTGGCAGCTTTTGTAATCTATTTTGATTTTATTGAGTAATAAAAGACATACCTACTGTAATTGATTGGAATTTTCTTTTTATTAAGATCATTTCCCATGCACCTCTTCGGATAAGTTAGAACCTTCGCCTGCAGTTCGAGAGACTTCTTCAGTCCTACTGATAGGGGAAAACGAAAACCCATAACAATCCAAAATGCTAAGGGGTGACAACCTCTAAAAGGTTGCATCTTGTCTCGGTTTATATTGGTACAAGTTAACGCGGAGACATGAAACACACGAGGACAGGAGGTAAGTATCCAATATTCCCCATGTTTAATGTGGTATACAGGCGATACTCTGCACATGTATGTGTTCAGCTGAAATGTAGTCAAAGTATATCATTTGCGGCACATTTAGCTATCGGCACATGTTAAGGTGTCGGCTTGTACCAGCAAAAATAGACGCCGCAAACTTCAGCACACCCAAACGCAACATTTTAATGTTTTTAGATATCAAAAAATTTGTCTCTTTAATTAATTACGATGTATCGAGACAAGGATCCTTCGCTGTACTGTCTGACGACATCTGGACTTGATAGCCGCTAGGATTTATCCTCTTGGTTTTATGAAACTCCGGCGATTTCATTTTTCTCGTATGCTCCCAAGAAAAGTGTCCCTCACATTCCTGCACGTCTATTTTTTCTCATATTGCCTCTTACTGCCATACACACTAAGCTTTTTGATTAGTTATGTTTAAATGTCATTTTAAATTCATCAGTTTGATATTTTTCATTCTTAAGTAGAATCTAGTCTAATCCTTGATGAAGAATTATTTTAGAGTACGTAATATTATGTGGTAATTGGATGCGTTCCTTCACAAGTACTAACTATAAACCTAACGTATCTTCTCTTTCAACATGATCAGTCGGTGTTGTCTTTCAGATTCATTTCGTTTTCCCCGATCCAGTGATATGCGATATATTTCCGTAGTGACGACACTAAGCCAGGCTGTACAATGATAACAGTAAAAAGTAAAAACATTTCACATGTGCAACAATATGTGGTTCAGTGTCAATAACGCACATCACAAGAAAACCATCACAACCCAAACAACAGGACAGGATGAAATATCAAACATAGTAGGTCGAATTGAAAGTGTGTTAGGTGGTATAGGATGATGATTTCTTATCAATGGAAAAAATCGCCTATCCCACCGCTGGCACCAAAACTGTAATCTGGACGGGGTTTTGTTTTGTTTTGTATTAGAACGATCTCCCCTATATGTGATATGCATGTATGTAATGTATGGCTGTGTGTTTGGGGAGGCTGCAGTATATTCGGGTCTGTCTACTTATGATATCGCGAAACCGATATCTTCTTAATAGTGCTATCTCACGGAAGCATACTGCCGAAGACATCTAGGATACCCCCACCAGGTCACATTATAGCGACAACGAGACAAACCAGTCGTCCTACTCCCAAAATACTGAGCGTTAAGCGAGAATAGCAACCACTATTTTATAGACTTTGGTATGTCTCGGCCATGGGGAAAGATCCCAAAGCCTTTCTCACAACGCCGAACGCTCAACTGAAGCCAAAAAAGTGAGACAGTGTTAAAGGAGACATAATTAAGAGAGAGAAAAAGTTTAGAAAAAAAAGAAAGATAAGATCCCAAATCAGTCGCCTCTCTGGCTCATGTAATGGGGGTAGCATGTATAATTATTACGCCCTACTGCAGGGCAGGGCGGGTATACTGATTTGCGACGTGGATATACATTTTACACGTAGTTCGTTGCACTGTTTATTCAGTTCTAAATGCCACATTCTCACAATTATAATATACATATAAACAACAGGTTACGGTACGACACTAGGCCCGACTCCGTCACTGTCTCTAGTGGGGAAAATAATCCGCTGATCAAGTGTTCTAATCTATCTTATTTAATAGGTATTTATATTGTAATCCTATTCTTTATGTTATGGCCGTAGCAACTGAAAAACTGATCTGACTACATGTTGACAAAATAAGATGATCTGGCCACATGTAGAACTCATGATTGTACAAGGCTAAATGCCGGAATATATGCAATTTAAATTCCAATCCCAGCCGCCTGGCAGCTTCCAATCGCGTTTGAAAGAATCAGTACTGCAAAGCTTCTAAACGAGCATGCTCGGATCATATTCCCTAAGAAATATGTGCATTGTAGTTGATAAATTCAATATCAATTGTTTACTACTTTTTTTCTTTTCTGTACCACTTGAATAAATTCATAAGAAGAAATTTGAATTTTCCCCTTCGAACAAATATCTTTTCAATTCGAAAACACAATTGGGGGGAAAATAACATTCTGGTTCTGAGAAACGTCGTCTGCTTCGCAAACATGTAAGAAGATATTGTTTACAATGTTTGACTGTTGTTTTTATTAATTGTAATACTAGTATGTGTTTTAAATTGTCTATAATTAATGAATATATAGATTTCATGGTACTGTATATTGAAATACAGTAACAACAAAGGATAAGAAAATGAATTCTTAGTGCTTTTAAGTATAATGTAACTTATTGCATCAATGTCTTTAGTATGTCAGTGATGTCATTTATATTGAAAGGTATGTCAGAAATTTTAGAGTTTGATCTTGATTCGATAATAGGTACCACATTGTCAGTATCATCAATGATGATATAGAAACAAAATAGTCATTTAGTATATTTGTCCGAATGTCGTCGTCCATTTCTATATTTCCAGTCGTACTCAGTGATGGAATAGAACTGGATGTATCAATTATGTATATATATATGGAATATAGTTGAAAAATATAAATTCAACATGACAACTGTTGTGTTTCGCTAACGTTTTCAGGCCTAACGGCCATATTCAGGCAATTCATTTATTTAACGGTTAGGCCTGAAAACGTTAGCGAAACACAACGGTTGTTTGTATTGTTGTATCAATACACAAAGTACCTACAAGTTTCACTTAGCTTAGTCGACTGAAACAACAGAGTACAGTGTCTTGTTCATGGATACAACATGCCACCCGTGCCGGGACTCGAACTAGCGACCCTTCGGTCGCGTAGCACTGGGGCCTACCAATACACCACCATGCCTCTGGCGATCTGCCAACCACCTGTCATGCACGGAAAACACAATGGGTCACATGGATGAGAACCTACTTCGCACATAAGGATGCAGTTGCAATCAAAATGGCTGAGAAAACGTTCGTCTTGAGGTAGTTCTATGATTACGGCACTAATTACGATTACCTCAAGGTCACCGTACCCGAACATGTCCGCAAATGTCACGTTTGCTATATTATCCTCTCCGCTACGGTTTCTTCAAACACTCCAGCACAATGTCAAAATAGTGCCTGACGTCATCACTCTATAAGTATCAAAATCATATGTATCTCCTTTACACGTGGATATAATGCGAACTAAAATACATGTATGATCATTCCTGATTGGTGACGTGCATTTGGTTATGTTAACGACACCAGGCACCATTTTGACATTGTGTTGGAGTGTTAAATGGAGATGTGTAAGACGGGATTGTTCGGTGTACGGTGTGCTCCTTATATAAGCTATGTAGCCGTAAATAAGACCGTAATCATAGATAAGCCATCTCGAGACGAACGTTTTCTCCGCCATTTGGGGCATGTTCATTTATGCGGACAAACTGGTTCGTCAGTTTTTAATTGTAATATTTCAAAGATAAATCTTGACGGACCTGTATTAACGCATTGGAAGTCTCTGTCAAAGTCTGAAAACAACATAAAATTACCAGGTCCGTCTTATTTCATAAACGAACAACACCGGTCCAAATGGTCCAACCGTTTGGACCGCAAAAACGAAAACGGCCTTGGATTGTAAATATCTTTTCAATTCGAAAACACAATTGGGGGGAAAATAACATTCTGGTTCTGAGAAACGTCGTCTGCTTCGCAAACATGTAAGAAGATATTGTTTACAATGTTTGACTGTTGTTTTTATTAATTGTAATACTAATATGTGTTTTAGATTGTCTATAATTAATGAATATATAGATTTCATGGTACTGTAAATTGAAATACACATAAGTACATGGAGGTAAGTTTCGTAGCTAGGAGATATAGATTTAATTTCCACTTGAAGAATGTGTTTTATTTGTTTATCTAACGGGTTTTATGTCCGCCGTAATAGAGGGAAAGGATATGTTAGAGGATTCAAGTCTGTTATTCGGTAATTTATAGTTTTCTGCATTATACAGATTGTGTTGAAAATAATTAGCAAAAAGAGGCGGAAGTAGGGTGTTGAGATAGTTAGGAGTAATATGATTGTGTATCTTAAAGAGCAAATTGGAGTTTTGAACGAGATCAACTCTGGGCTAAAGGTTCCCAACCCGTTTCAGTATAAAGTGATTGGCTGCTGCTAGAGGGTAGACCAGTGACAATGCGGTCAGCATCTAGTTGTAATTTTTCTAAGCTCTCTGCGTCAGCAACAGAGCAACCGTCCCAATGTTCACAACAACATTCTAAAAATTATATCTGAATTTACGACGGACAAACTTGTTTTGCAACAGTTTATCGATATGTTCTACGAAAGCTCCACTTACAATTTGAACCTATGTACAGTAAAACTCGGATAAGTCGAAGTCGACGGGACCAAGCAAAACATTCGACTTATCCGATGGTTCGACTTATCCGTGTTTGTATACGGAGACAAAATACCCGACTATCATCGGTTGTATGCAGAACAAGTGCTTGCATGATAACAAATAAACAATACATAATAACAAAGAAATTAATTAATTGTACATGATAACAATTATTCCTTTATCTAATAAACAATATTGTGCAGTTACAGATAAAAACAAAGTTCATGCGTAAAATCATCTTCAACATAGACACACGATTTACACACGGGAGTCGTAAATGACAGCATAATATTCTATGAAAACGTTACATACAATATAAGAATATAAATGTATACAGTGTACTCATATTATTTATCTTAAAATCCGTTTATATTGTTCTCCAATTTAACAATATTAAACAAAAAACAGTCCGGGAATATTGATCGACTAGCTGTACGCGTGCTGATTTTGTATCAAAGGTGAAGGCCGCGGTCAGTGTTTATCGGCTGCATAATCATGCATTGCCACAATCTTTTGAACAGAGTAAAACATCCCGCATATCATTGTTACTATTGCATCGTCGTATTCAGAATTTAGGCATATATAAATAAATCAATGACAGACAGGTATTTTTTCTTTGCATTTTTCGATGGAAGATATGTAATTCATCGTTTACTTTTTCCTTATTTTTTTCGGCGGCCGTGCGCATCAAAACAGTAAACAGAACACATATTGGTTTGTAGTCTAAAACGTGCACATTTTATTCTTAGTTATGTATACCTGAACGTTTTACTTCACCTGAGCACCTGTATAAACAATGGGATGATGCGTAACCGACAGCCGGAAACTAACAATAGGCTCTGGTAACACCGTTACGGCTGATCGGTCACACTCGGTCAATCAGACGAGGCCAGCAAATTTTACCTGAGACAGCAAGTTCAAGTTCAAGTTCTTTATTACTTTAAGTCAGCTGACTTATCAGTTATAACATATATACAGAACAACATAATACAAAGACAACAACAGTTATACACGCGTACGCACACACTGCCACACACACACACACACACACCGCCACACACACCATCACATACAGTGGAGAGTAAACACTAAGTCGCAGTAATCAGCTCAGATCTCCTTTTGTTTGCTTGTAACAAATACTTGCCAAGATTTCTTATTTCCGACAAATTCTCACACGTAAGAAGTTGAATTAATTTATACATGCTTGGATGTCTTACATAATATTTCTTAATCAATTTTATCCTTATGTCAATATAACAGGGGCATTTCAAAATGAAATGGAACTCATCTTCGACATCATTCAAGTCACATAATGTACATAATCTGTTTTGTCTTTCGATTCTGATATATCTGCCACACTCGATATTTAGCTTATGTGCAGACAATCGAATTTTACATATTTGCTTTAAATAAATTATATTTACAGATTTTGATAAGTAATACTGGAGACCAAAGTTACACACATATTGGTACAATGCTCCTTTCGGAGAAGATTTAATTTTTTCAAAACATTCTTGTCTAAATATGTCACAAAGACGTTCTTTTATAATATAAAAAGTGTTATTACTTACACTGGAAGATTCCCACACATTTCCAAGACCAATTCTGTATAATTCTTGTTTTACACTCATTAACCATATGTCATTATTACAAAGCATATCGTCATAGCATGACCTAAGTATACAATTTTCTACATTTCTCAGTTTTATCCAATATTTGAATATTCGAAATTTTCTAATAATTTGTAAGGGATATCTTCCCAGTTCATAATACACCATAACATTACTAGTTTTATTATGTAATCCTAGTATTTGCTTGCAGAATCTCACATGCAGTTTTTCAATATCCGGAGCGGTATGGAAGCCCCAAACTTCTGCTCCATAATTTAAAACACTATTTACATAAGTATCAAATACTGCTAATTTTGTTTCAATATTAAAATAATTTTTCCTGCAAACATTTAAAAGTGCAAACAATGCTTTTCTCCCCTGGTCAGCAACTTGCTTCTGAGTTTGTTTGAATTTCCCGTTAAAATTTAATAGCACACCCAGGTAATTAAATTGGTCGACAACATCCAATCTATTTCCTTCGTATGTCCATATTTCATTCCCTCTTAGTATCCCTCCATTTCTAAACACGACAATTTTAGTTTTCCCAGTATTTACCGTCAAATCCCATTTTTTTGTGTACTTGGCAAGAGAGTTTAACATTGTTTGCAAACCCTCTGGTGTTTCAGATATAATCACCATATCGTCAGCATACATAAGTAAAAACATGTTTATATCTTGTATTTCAATAGATGGGCAATTATCTACTATAAATTGCATTTCACAATCATTAACATATATAGCAAACAAAAGGGGTGATAATATTTCCCCCTGAAATAATCCGTTATCTATCTCAAAAAAATCTGATAGAATACCATTATATTTAACACAACATTTCACATTTTTATATAATGATCTTATAACTTTAAGAAGTTTTCCTTCTACACCTTCCTTTATCATTTTATACCATAGATTCTGTCTGTTGATAAAATCAAATGCTTTTGTATAATCTATAAAACAACAATAGAGACGTTTTTTCTTTTTTAACGTACGATTAACTAAAGACTGTAAAGCAAAAATGGCGTCTACAGTAGAAGAGTTTTTCCTAAATCCAAACTGGGCGTCTGTTACTTTATTATATTTCATTTCGAACGATACAAGTCTTTCATTTATAATAGCAGTAAAAAGTTTACCCGCACAACTTAATAAGGTAATACCCCTATAGTTATCTGTGTTATTAACGTCACCTTTTTTAAAAACGGGAACTATATTACCAAGTGACCACGATGACGGGAAATAACCAGACTTGAATATATTATTGAATAATAGCAATAGCATGACGCCTCGATGTTCGACACAAAAATGGAAATTTTGGTATAGTTTAGAAGGGAGGGACCACAAAATATATTCGACACAACCGCAGTATTCGATTCAACAGTGTTCGAGTCATCCGTGCTTAATTTACTAAGATAAAGAAGGGAAAAAATCGGGACCGAACGAAACGTTCGACTCATCCGATGTATTCGATTCAACCGTGTTCGACACAAGTGAGTTTTACTGTATACTCCTTGATGCTTATGATAGTTTACAAATTCAATTCATATACTTTTTTTTAAATTTATATCAATTATATGATCTAGTCTTAAATTGAAGGTTTGAATTTAACCAACCACTTACCCTGAGGCACCCCAGTATTGGTATATTTTACAGCAGATTTACTATTACCAAAATATACATGCTGTTTTCTATCAGACACATAATCCATCAACCAGTCCAAAAACTAGCCTGATATATCATAACTCTTTAGTTTCACTTCCTATCCCCTATGCCATGTAAATATTGAAGTAAACTAGACCGATAGGTTGGTATTATTTCCATAGTTTCACATATTTTATGATAAATTTCTATTAGCTGGTGAACAGATGAATGACCTGGTTGTAAACATGACTGGTATTTATATATAAGAGATCTTAATTGTGCAAATGTTAAGCTTCTACTCTTTCAGACACTTTACCAGTTGTACAAAGTAATGCAATAGGTCTATAGTTGGAAGGGTCCTGCTTATCTACCAGCATTACCAGAGCATGTTTCCAGTGTGTTGGGACAGTCCCAACTTCCAAAGAAGTACGAAAGATTAACGACAAAGGATAAGAAAATGAATTCTTAGTGCTTTTAAGTATAATGTAACTTATTGTATCAATGTCTTTAGTATGTCAGTGATGTCATTTATATTGAAAGGTATGTCAGAGATTTTAGAGTCTGATCTTGTTCGATAATAGGTACCACATTGTCAGTATCATCAATGATGATATAGAAACAAAATAGTCATTTAGTATATTTGTCTTAATGTCGTCGTCCATTTCTATATTTCCAGTTGTACTCAGTGATGGAATAGAACTGGGTGTATCAATTATGTATATATATATGGAATATAGTTCAAAAATATAAATTCAACATGACAACTGTTGTGTTTCGCTAACGTTTTCAGGCCTAACGGCCATATTCAGGCAATTCATTTATTTAACGGTTAGGCCTGAAAACGTTAGCGAAACACAACGGTTGTTTGTATTGTTGTATCGATACACAAAGTACCTACAAGTTTTACTTAGCTTAGTCGACTGAAACAACAGAGTACTTGAGAGTCTTGTTCATGGATACAACATGCCACCCGTGCCGGGACTCGAACTAGCGACCCTTCGGTCGCGTAGCACTGGGGCCTACCAATACACCACCATGCCTCTGGCGATCTGCCAACCACCTGTTATGCACGGAAAACACAATGGGTCACACGGATGAGAACCTACTTCGCACATAAGGATGCAGTTGCAATCAAAATGGCTGAGAAAACGTTCGTCTCGAGGTAGTTCTATGATTACGGCACTAATTACGATTACCTCAAGGTCACCGTACCCGAACATGTCCGCAAATGTCACGTTTGCTATATTATCCTCTCCGCTACGGTTTTCTTCAAACACTCCAGCACAATGTCAAAATAGTGCCTGACGTCATCACTCAATAAGTATCAAAATCATATGTATCTCCTTTACACGTGGATATAATGCGAACTAAAATACATGTATGATCATTCCTGATTGGTGACGTGCATTTGGTTATGTTAACGACACCAGGCACCATTTTGACATTGTGTTGGAGTGTTAAATGGAGATGTGTAAGACGGGCTTGTTCGGTGTACGGTGTACTCCTTATATAAGCTATGTAGCCGTAAATAAGACCATAATCATAGATAAGCCATCTCGAGACGAACGTTTTCTTCGCCATTTGGGGCATGTTCATTTATGCGGACAAACTGGTTCGTCAGTTTTTAATTGTAATATTTCAAAGATAAATCTTGACGGACCTGTATTAAAGCATTGGAAGTATCTGTCAAAGTCTGAAAACAATATAAAATTACCAGGTCCGTCTTTCATAAACGAACAACACCGGTCCAAATGGTCCAACCGTTTGGACCGCAAAAACGAAAACGGCCTTGGATTGTAACTGCATCCATATGTGTGATTGGTTTAATTACACGGTTTTTTAGCTTCTGGAACTATTGCAGTGTCTAAAATAAAATTGCCCCGTTTTGCATGCATACCGAATGTAAAAGATAAAACAAGAAAAATAATCAAATGTGACTGGGCCTATTGTTTTCAATGTACTCATCACTGATCTGTTATTTTTTTTAATTTTCTCTCTCTATTTTTTTTTCTTTTGATATTAAACTCATTTAATATAAAACTTTCATACAAAATGTCCTTTTCATTTCAGACACATTCCCACCAGGCCATCATATATCCAGTTAAATTATACATGTACAGCTGTACCTTATATATATATATATTTTTTTTTTTTTTAAACTAGGTTGATACATAATTTAAACATTAAATTAATGAAATTGAATCAAGAAGAAGAGGAGAACGGGACATACAGTCGTTTACCCGGATCATAAATATGCTCTGCTACATGAACGTGTTGTTGAAAAGGACAATATGCCGTTTAAGAAAATATGCATTCTCATTAAGATTTTTCAGATTTTATTTCTCTCTCAGACATACAGAGTATGTGAAAAGAGGTCACTATACATTAAATTCATGAACACATGGCGGTTAGCAAAATACCAATGCAATAAACAATAGATACATCCAGTAATTTTTCAAGTTTTTGTTTATGATGATAATCGCAAGACAGTGCAAAGAAAAAGCAAACAAAACAAACAAACAAACAAACAAAAGTTACAATTTAAATGCAGTCTACGAACAGAGATGCAAGGAAATTAAATGTATGGTCGCATGTTACAACAATAAAACATTAGCTATTATTGCGACACAATATAGATCTATATAAATAAAACATAACAACAAAGGCATGCAAACAATAGCAGACATACATTAACAACATTCACATCAGTTGTAAGACAATAAATAGAACACACAAAGAGAACCATATACAAAGCTTAGCTTTTTAATCAAGCATATCACAGAGATAATTTAGACAACTAAACAAAACTATGGCAAGCCAAAGTGGAAAAAAGTCACTATCTATGGATATCCATAATTCATTTCAAATATCCATAATTCATTTTTAAATATCCATAAATTATTTATGGATATCCATAATTCGACTTATTTATGGATATCCATAAATCATTTATGGATATTTAAAAATGAATTATGGATATCCATAAATCGAAACACTGCCAGCAAGATAGACAACTCTGGATTGTCTCCATCGGAACTCCTCTGACTTTTTACAAGTTACTTTATTACTGTCTATTTGTTTTTGTTTCGGTAATTTTAATCTAGATTTGAAATCGGTAATATGCTTATTGTATGAAAGGCATGCATATTGTATGAAGGGCACTTTAAATGCACCTAGAAATAAATGTTAAATTGATGAAATCTCCTGTCCTCTCTATATTACGTACATATAAATATTATCAGAGAGTCGATAAAGGTAATTTGTGTTCTAAAGGCCCAGTAGTAATGACTATGGTGATCATGAGGCTGAGGTAAAGAGAAAAAAATACATAAACAGTTAACTTACTTTTACCAGATTTGTGTTCTTTTTGAGGCATTTAACATCGTTTTGGTTCGATAATGTACAGAAGTACAGTAATCTCTGCAGTTCAGGGGAGGTAACTATACGTACTTATGACCATAATCATAGTATTTCAGATAAATGATAAAAAACAAATATTTAATTAAAATGTAGATAAACATTTAATGAAAACGATTCATCATATTTTTTCAAAATACTATCAATGGAACAAAGCAAACTAAATAAATAAATTCCAAAACGTGTGAGGATCCAAATTATCATGAACTAACACAAATCTTTGAAAAACACGATCGCTTCTCATTCTGTCTTTCCATATTTGTTATTCGTATAAGTGTACATTATATTTTACTTTCGTTTGCAATGTATTTTTCACTGGAAATATTCCGTCTGATAAGTATTACTATTCTTGTAAGAATTTGTATAAATCATACTTTGAAATTATTATTATATCACTTACAAAACCGTTATTGTACACATTGGTCTCCATATATATGCCATAAATAATCGATTAAAAAATACAAGATATGATACACAAGTTCTTCCTAGGTTAATCTACCAAGAACCAACAATTCCTTTGTGTATATATACGCTTCTATATACTCAATCATCCAAAAGAACAGTGCACATATCAGTACGAGTTCTTTCATGAAACCCTTGAATAGTTTTTAAAATAAAACGCTGCGATCTTTCTAACATTGAAATTTAACTTTTTGGAATACACCACAATTCACACCCATAAAGTGCCGAAGCGTATACTTTTGATTTAATTATTTTACCGATAGATAGTGGATTTAATTAACGCACGTGGTGTAGCTCCACTTTTAATTAAGCTCATAACACCACTTTTAAATTCATTACAAGCACGTACTGTGCGTTCAATACTATTTAAATTATAGTTTGACAGCATACCAACATGTGCTACATCCTTAATCAATGGGAGAAGATGCTCGTAAAGATACAAATTCGCATCAATATTGCGTTTCTTTTTTCTCGAAAAACACAGTATTTTACTTTTTACTGTAGAAAAACATCAATTTTAAATATCCATAAATCGAATTATGGATATCCATAAATCAATTTTAAATATCCATAAATCGAATTATGGATATCCATAAATCAATTTTGAATATCCATAATTAGGATTTATGGATATCCATAATTCGATTTATGTATATCCACACATCGAATTATGGATATTAGAATTAATTATGGATATTTAGAATTATTTGTGGATATCCATCAATCGATTTATGGATATCCATATATAGTGACTTTTTCCACTTTGGCTTGCCATACAAAACTCACTTATTAAATTAAAACAGAAAAAAGTATCACAGCAGTAAAAAAAAAAAAATCCCTTCAAAACTTTAAAAGCAGCATGCTCCTTCGCCATCGTGTTTCCGCTCCTTCGACCTAAACGCGAAGGAGCGAAGGAGTGATATTGGAAATTTGGCCCTAACGGAACACCATAACAATATAATTACTGGCTTAGATTATACGAGTATATATCTAAGCCCGTATGTGGTTTTATTTCAGTAAGGCTTACAGTACCTTTTACCAGAGACCTATATTTAGTATATAGGTCTCTGCTTTTACATATATATTATTATATTGGTGAAGGTTTTATTAGGTATATATATGTAAGAGCAATTAAATCACATTGTAA
Source organism: Pecten maximus (assembly GCF_902652985.1). Classification (NCBI taxonomy): domain Eukaryota; kingdom Metazoa; phylum Mollusca; class Bivalvia; order Pectinida; family Pectinidae; genus Pecten; species Pecten maximus. The sequence goes on along the minus strand of NC_047025.1, from coordinate 18,478,963 downwards.
CAATGAACTGAATAATCCGGCATCGGACGTTTGTTATTTTTTAGTATGATACAAACACTATACGAGCTCAACCATAATTGGTATTAATCGCGTTGTGAGTTAGAATTACCTCCCCACTTGAGGATGTAGATGGCGCTTTGTGCAATGTTGTTCCGCCGCCATCTTGCACGCTTTCTTGTTGGGTCAACATTTCGTATGTAATTTCCCACTTAATTTGAGTTATTATGTCTGGACAATATATACAGGTAGCGGAAGAAGAAGGAGAGGAACCGATAGAAATTCCGAGTGAAGATGACGGAACGCTACTTCTCTCTACACTTGCAGCCCAGTTCCCCGGAGCATGTGGGATGAAATACCGAAACCCAGTCAGCGGCAACTTCCGGGGGATACGGTTATCCGATGGGAAACTACACCCTCCCGACGGGGCATGGGGACATTACGTATTTGTTGTTGTGTTTCCTAAAGGTACAAATGTGTTTTTTTGTTTAAATTGAATGATAGAAATGTTGAGTTTATAATTAAACTGTCAAAAGTGACACGTATGACACATGCAGAGTTGAACACGTGAAACTTCTTGGACGTTTCGGCATGCACGTTTTCGAACTAAAAAGGCATTTCGTTACTCGAGGTAGAAATATATTTTAAGTAAATCATATGAATGATACAGCTGCTAAAAAAAGCAAGACTTAAAATACTGTGTATAGATTCACAGTAGCATGAATTATCTTTCCATTGAAATCCTATATACTGTACAGTACCAGGAATCAAATTACTACACACACGGAACACAAGGAAGGCAACGTAAGCTGTTACTTTCAGTTACTAGTTTCAACTTTTTTTTAATAGAATGAAATAACACTCCGGTGATACATACAATGAGTCTGAAAAAATTAATTTAATCATTTATAACACAAAACATCAGGTTAAAATACAAGTCGTACTCGAACGATGATATAATTATAAGATTACTCAGTATGGAAACTTATAAAAGGTGCCTTTTATTTACTGAATGCTGGCTCATTATTTCAAAGTTGGGATTTTGATATTCAACACATGTGCACTGCCATGATACCCATCCCCTTTTCACAAGACTTATCATAAAAATATAAAGTAATATGTGTCGAAAGCATAAAATAATTATCATACTGATCTCCAGATCTAGAGTAGACTGACATTTAAATAAGCAGATAAAACAGACTGAAAAAGTAAAAATACCATGTGACTGCAGTGCGTGATAGATTATACAAAAATTAATGATTCATTTTTTATATCTTTACTGAATTCATTTGTTTTAACATTGGAAATGATTGAAAAACTACATCTAAATCCATCTTCTCTTTCCCTTAGGTAATTATATAAGCCGTCAAAACTCCATTTTTACCTGTCACCAAGAGCCAGTATGGTGAGAATAGGCCTAACCCTCTTGTAAACAGGTTGCTGTGGTTTTAGTGTAGATATTGGTACTAGTTGACAATGACTGCAGTTGTTCTGTGAACTCAGAACAAATTTACTGTGAATATTTTCAATAATTTTGTGCAAATAGATAATTAAATTTGGCAGCACAGTTCCAGTATGTTGGCAGTTCAAGAGTTGTAGACCTAGGCCTGTAGGGGAAAGGGCTTAGATTACTATATTGCTAAGAGATTTCACAACAATTATTCGAAAAGATGCTAACATTTTTGGCAACAATGTTTACTTCGACATGATTGATTGGTGACCTGTTATTCCAAGTCAACTGCTCAGATTTTCATTACACCTTGATTGTAGGAGAGCTCAATTATCGGGTATAGAAAAGTCTCAATACAACCTATAATAAAAGGAACAGAAGAATAGGTCTATTTGTGGAATGAGAATCGAAAAGGAAAAGCTTGTTCGACTTCTATATATATATAATTAGAGCACCAGTCCTGTTCAAGGACGACTGGTCAGGTTGTCTGGTTTAGATCCTAAACTATCTAAGTAACTTGTACATTTCTCGAGCATGGAAACATGTAGTGTTAGTGTTACATGATAACATTTGGGAGAAATTTATGAATAATGTAGTCTTACTCCAAATGCCATCTTGGTACGACCTGGCATACACGCAATTGTCCAGTAATTTTCTGATCATAAAATCCTGGATTCCATTATTTCATATAGAAATATTGATCCAACAACCAAGCTCTTTAGTATAACATGAAGTTCAATGTCAAATATAAAGATACAGTGATATGGATGGTGATGTCAAAGCTAGATAGGTCACTACCTAAGACAAATGACATTTGCCTACACAGGTGTGCATTCTATGAAATCTCGCATAGCTCAAAAACGATACATTTCCATATAATTTCTTCACAAAACTGCAAAATATTCGCGTATAGTGCTTTTATTGTTTTTCAAAAATTGACAACAAAAAATCCACTGCATACTTTATTTCACAACTTTAACAATACACAACCATAACAAAAATCATGCAGTTATGATCCCTTGAAAAAAACAAATCATTCATGGTATCCTTTTTAAATATCTACATTACCCATTTGTACAAGCTGTCTTAGACCTGATATATTTTAAAGTCAGGTTAACAAAAAAGGAATGATACAGATGTCTCGTGGCAATTAATCATTGATTAGTGTACATTTGTTATTTAAATGGGATATAGATAATACCTTAACAGTAAATCTAGATCAGAGCTGTATACAGAAATAATTGAATCTTTCCTTCTACCCAGACTTTGTTCCTGGGCAGAACAACCATCAGAGAAATAGTGTTTTGGAAGAAAGAGGTTGAAGTCGCAAAATAATGTCAGATAATAAATTGACCCTAGCTGTTCATGGAGTGATAAACCCAGCAAACGGGAGAAAAAACAAGAGTAAGATCCAAGGTGTGTGTTTTTCTCTGGCCAAGGTCAGTGACTGTTCTGTGGTATAAAAGTTAAGTCCTTCAAGTTTCATCAATACCACTTAGGCCCTAACCTCAATGTAATTGCTATTAAAGGGAATGTGACAAGCCTCCTGTTTGTTGTTCAATGAGGTAGCCACCATTTACTACAAGGAGGCCATTCCTCAAAATTACTCTGACTGTCCACGGGGCTATAATCCTCAAACCTGCAAACTAATCTTTACTTGTATAGCTACATATACTTCTAAATGAAGATGTTATCAATGAGAAATCTTGATGAGCTAGCTGGAAAACTGACCATCAGTAGTAGTGGAAACAGTAGTATTGAAGCTGTGTACCTTGCATATATGCTAGGTTTATTTTGCCATTGACATGGATGTCAGATACCCATCAGTATTATTATCATTATCAAAATGAATAGTTTGTTGAATGAAAAATTCACATCTAAAGATTAATATATTATAAAACATATATAAGGTTCAATCAACAAGAATCCAAGAGTTACTTCCCCTTGACCAAATTATTTCCCTGTTATGAGATGGAGCACCTACCAGTATACTCTGCATTATGTTTTACACTTTTTATTCTCCACCATTGGAGTGGGTAGGGGCTTAAGTCGTCAATGGGGATTTGGGAGTCTCCCACTTAAGGAAGGGGTTACAACAGGACACATTTTTCAAAGTTATGCAGCAACATCTTTTTCACACACAATTAAGTAATTAATATCATTTTTTATGTGATCTGTAAATATTTTGACATATTGTGTAATCTCCTTCTGCACTGTAGGAATCAAATTATTTGATGATTACCTAGTCTATGATGATAATAATGATGATTTGTATGCTCAGATTTTTGGAGTAAACATCTAAATTACTCCAACTTACTTGTAACATCTCAAAACTTTTTGAAACAGATTCATGACCAGCATTGCAGTTTAGGTGTTCATCGTTCATTTGCTTTGTCAGGCTCATTAAGTATTGTTTGTTGAGGGTTTATAATCTTAAAACAGCTAAAGACAGTTTCTGTAGATACATGATGGGCCTCTCTATGAACATTTATTACAGATTTAAGTGCCGTCCTACTGAAATATCTGCACATACACGTGTTAGGATGATAAGCTTATTTCACTAGGACCATTAAATATGTTCCTTGAATGGTTGAAGTGAACTTGATTGGGGCTCACTATGCAGTCTACGGTAGTTAGTTACTGGTTTACCACCTACATGACTCCGCCTAATGCTAGGTTTCATCTCCCCCGACTTAGTCAGTGTTCTGTCGGCTTGAGTTAGCTACAGGTTTACCACCTAAATGACTCCTGTCGGCTTAAGTTAGTTACAGGTTTACCACCTACATGACTCCGCCTATTGCTAGGTTTCATCTCACCAACTATATAATCTGTATTATATCTGCATAAACTTACCAGCCTTGATTAGACACTGCCACCATCACCCTGTGCCACAACATAATGAACAATTTGAAATTTTAGTGGCCAGAGACTGTGATAAAAAACACAGGAATCTTTGATAGAATATGAAATATCAATTATTACTATTCCACTTCACAACTGTTTCTTCTAGCTTAGTGTGCTATGTTCGCAAAATAAAGGAAAAACACAAATATTTTCCAGTGTTAAAGAAAATATTACGGTACTATTGTGTTTTCCAAATTAAAGCTAACATTGTTAGCTATATATATAGGCTGGTGTAATTTTCATGTAAAAAAATCCCATTAAAATACTGTATTTTTGTTATCTAAAAAAAAGAATGTTTGTAATTTGTACATGTTGGAGGTTAATGTTGCATGTATTGTTAATTTTTGTTTTGTTTTTTGTTTTCTTATCTCAGATAACAAAAGGAAAGGAGATGAAGTTATTGAAAATCCTATTGCCAAGACAAAATGTATAGAGAAACAACGATGTAGTGACCTGATAGTGTTAGGACTACCATGGAAAACAAACGAAAAGGAACTTCGAGAATATTTCTCCAAATATGGAGACCTCCTCCTTGTTCAGGTATGTTATTTTATTTTCACAATACTCCGAAGTATTGGAGTAGACTGTGACAAGATATCTGTCAACAAAACAAAAACAACAAAATAGAGACACAGACTCACTTTTGTAAAAGTTGTCAAGAAACACTTGTAGTCTATTAAGATTTTTAATTTCATGCATTTTCAACAGATTTAAGATTCCCTATATGCAATATTATGTTGTTTAAATATGTTTTACTCAGATCTGATCTTGCCCTGTCATAAGAAACCGTTGATTGTTAACTATTACCAGTAGTGTTTCAGGCAGGTGGTTGATTTATACAAAAAAAAATAACCAGATACATGTCTTCATTGTGTGATATTGGCCCATATCTCAAAAAGCATAGCCAGTTTGAGGACTGGCAGATTGTTTCGACCAGAAAGTGGCTTTTAATGAGAACAGTGCCTATATTTGATGTAGTTAAATATTCCATGGGCTGCTGCAATCAAATTGTGTATTACCACATTTAAACATAATTATTTTTCCATAAAGACAATATGTCTTAATATTATAGACGATACCGAATCAAATGCAAATAAATAAGCTGATATTCAACCTCAATTGTTCATAAAGATTTTTTTCTGCTGCAGGTGAAACGAGACCCAAAAACACAGTATTCCAAAGGATTTGGTTTCATCCGATTTGCAGAGTATGACTGTCAAGTCAAGTGCTTAGCAGATAGACATCATATAGATGGCAGGAGGTGTGATGTAACAATTCCAAATTCAAATGTATGTATTCAATATTTGGCACATTAATTAGCTATTATATAGATAGAGGGGATCATTGACTGGATTTTTTTTGGCATTGACTGGATTTTTTCCCAGAAAATTTCTCCTACATTGTCTGTTTAGAATAATGCAATTTAGCAAATACTGTTGAGAAGAAAGAATTCCGAGGAACACAAATGGGACACTTTTAACCTTTATTTGTATGACCATTATGGTCCATAAATAAATCATTTCTGGAGCATTTCTCTTATTACAATTTCCTGGATGATCATCATGGTACAGGGTCATAGAAAGTTTAGGTGTTGTTGCTAGTACAACTAGTAGTTAAGTGATGAAATAAAGAGGATAATGTTAAAGTATATAACAGCTCTGTGGTCTTCGGTTAAGGTATGTTATACTATAAACCTGTTTCTTGTTGTGTTACAGGAAGGTGCCCAACAGTTTGTGAGCAGAAAGGTTTTTGTGGCACGATGTACAGAAGATATCACAGCAGAAGACCTTCATACTTACTTCAGCAAGTTTGGTGAAGTTATTGATGTGTTCATTCCAAAGCCATTTCGGGCATTTGCCTTTGTCACCTTTGCTGATCCAGCCATTGCAAGAAGTTTATGCGGAGAAGACCACATAATCAAATCTACTAGTGTTCATGTTACCACAGCAGCACCCAAAAATAGTGGGGATAAATTTGACGGGAAGGGAAATTATAACAGGGGCGGTGGGGTGCCTAAGGGCTGGAACCAGGGCCATCAGGGTAACTGGGGAAACACAGGGGGGAAACCTATCAGCACTATCGGGGGCAATCAACCAACACCCGACCCTAATCTAGCCAACAGCATTGGTATGAACCTCATGTTAGCAGCAGCACAAGCAGTCTTAAGTCAGGGCCAAATGCCACCACCCCAGCAACAGGTGGGGGACAACTACACACAAGCTACCAATCAGGGCTTTGATAGCACTAGACAAACAAACAGTGGAAGCGGGTTCTTTGGGGGAGGCTGGGGTTCCAATGAGGCAAACAATACTACCGGTGGATATGCAAACTGGGGTGGGGGACAAACTCAAGGACAACGGAGTGGGTGGAATTAGTTAGGAGCCTGGCCATTGTCCCTTTCATTTCTCGTATACATTATAATGGAGATTTATTTTATTAGGCCAATATATTTAGTTCGGATCATTTGACTCCATGCAAATGGTTGTATACCACATTGTCATTTTAGAGATTATTTGCCATTAGTTAACAGTTGATAGGAATGCATGTTTTGTCAATGTACTGACAACATAATGTCAGTCTGAAGTTTTGGGACAATGATTTCTCTTCAGTGTTTTAAATGAATATACATCATAATGTCATTTTGAGTGGGTTAGTGAAGATGATATTTTGATTCTATTCATTTAAATGATGCAGAAAATGTTCCATGAAGGTTCAAGAACTTGCAATAACACCTGATCTCAACCATTATGTAATATACATGTGCATTCTTGATCTGTTAGCTGATGGCATGTAGCTTGTTTGTAAAATCTACAAGTCTCACTTTTGTCACAAAGACCGATTATCAATCAAAAAATATAAACGTATATTAACGTAATGTTGTGATTTTAACAAAAATGTGGAATTCATCAAAATAAAGTTATTTAAGGTGATATATTGCATAGTATCAAAAATATTTTTAAAATCATGTTTGCGATGAAATTACAGATACTGGTTTAATTTTACTTTCAATGTAGCTTGTTGAAATATGGCTGTCAGATACTATAATAATCAATTACTGAACAGGTAAAATTTTGCTTCACATACTTTTATAATACAAAATTACACTCATAAGAAAGATTGTACAACATTTTCTGCCAAGATCAGATATTTTCTGCTTGTTATTAGTCCTAGCTTGTTTTTTTAGTCGCATCTTTTATCCTTCTAAATCAGAATAGTTTTATTACACAGAAGATTGACAGATGGCTACTTCCAGCTGTATGTATTGAAAGGCTGATTTAGAAGGATGGTTAAGCTTTTAGTTGAAATACATGAAGTATACTGTATTCAGATTATAATCTAATTCGGAAAACATCTATTTACCAAAAAAATGTATAACGATCTCTCCTTAACAAATTTCTGGAATTTATTTGTATTGAATGTTTTTGATTTTTTTTAAATATCAATCTAATTAAAATTATAATTATAATTGCATATTATCAAAAATGAAATTTTATTATGTTACCTTAAAGATAAGTTCAGAAATGCCTAAGCTTACACATAAAATACTTACCTTTATTATCCAGAGAACTAATATCAAAGTTCATGAGACTTAAATACACAAGATAGCCACATTTGTCTATGAGAAATGGATGGACACTAGCCGAGGGTAGATAGCATGTGGGACTGGTGTATGAATATATATAAAAGGACGTAGCTGAAATGATAGGCATTAGGGGTGAATGTGTCATCATTTTACCAAGCACACTTATGCCACAGTTTGTTATATCTTTGCATATATCTTTTTCTTTCTGGTTATCTGTGTTGATGTCTGCTTATTCACTTCAAACATTTACCAGCCCAGCTTGGACAAAAGACAAATAATCATGGACTCAAGATTGCGGATAATCATTCTGATTTGAAGGAGGGAGACCAGTACTTTTATCAGGTAGTATGTGTGGTGGACTGAACAACTAAGGGCCGCAAGTTGGTGAAAGGCTTTGGAAGACGTGTGGAGTACAAAAAAGAACATTTTGGAAGAAACAACATGTACGTGATTTCATATGATGTGTTGAAAAGTGAAGTGCTAATGCTTTGGAAGTGTTTTGAAGGAATGTAAAAGGACACGCCGAATGAAACTGGAGTGTTGCATTGTTGAAAATCGTGGAAGATTTTATGTTGTGCGGTGGCTTTTGTATGTACTTGTAAGGGTGCTTAGAAAGGAGTGTGAATAAAATTTATACTGCAAATTGTAGTAAGAATATAATGTGGTCTTGTCTTTTTTAGCTCACCTGGACCGAAGGCTTATGTCATGGCGCAGCGTCCGTCATTCGTCCGTCAACATTTGCTTCAAATTGACCAAATTTGGTCACAAATATCCTTGGGGGAAGGGGAACAGATTTTGCGAAAATGGTGACTCTGACCCCCAAGGGGCCAGAGGGGAGGGGCCCAATAGGGGAAATTAAGGCAATTCCTTTAAATCGCAACTAGTCATCAAGTTCTTATTGGATATTGACCAAATTTGGTCAGAAACATCCTTGGGAGAAAGGGAACAGATTTTGCATAAATGGTGACTCTGACCCCCAAGGGGCTGGAGGGGAGGGGCCCAATAGGGGAAATTGAGGCAATTCCTTTAAATCGCTACTTGTCATAAAGTTGTGAATGGAATTCAACGAAATTTGGTCAGGAACATCCTTGGGAGAAGTGGAACAGATTTTGCATAAATGGTGACTCTGACCCCCGAGGGCCAAAGGGGCCTGAAGGGTGGGGCCAATAGGGGAAATAGAGGGAAAGCCTTTAAATCGCTACTTGTCATAAAGTTATGAATGGATTTGAACTAAATTAAGTCAGAAACATCCTTGGGGAAGGGGAACAGATTTTGCATAAATGGTGACTCTGACCCCCAAGGGGCCGGAGGGGAGGGGCAAATAGGGGAAATTGAGGCAATTCCTTTAAATTGCTACTAGTGATAAAGTTATGAATGAATTTGAACCCAATTTGGTCAGAAACATCCTTGGGAGAAGGGGAACAGATTTTGGATAAATAGCCGGTGACTCTGACCCCCAAAGGCCAAAGGGGCGGGGTCAAATAGGGGTAATAGAGGTAATTTCTTTAAATCGCTACTAGTTATAAAGGTATGAATGGATTTGAACTTAATTAAGTCAGAAACATCCTTGGTGGAAGAGGAACAGATTTTGCATAAATGGTGACCGACCCCAAAGGGAGCAAAGGGTTGGGGCCCCATAGGGGAAATAATGGTAATTCCTTTATATCGCAACTAGTCATAAAGTTATGAATGCATCGTGTAAACATAGATAGTCTGGACTTCATTATTTCTTTAAAGCAGTTGGGATCCCCACACTATAACCATATATAGCATTGTTTGAGGTTGACAAACAAAACGACTTGAACATGAACATCATTTTGACATTTGGCCAAATCCAACCAGGTGAGCAATACAGGCCCCATGGGCCTCTTGTTTGTGTAGCCTTCTAAAAGCAGGCAACATATAGGTATCGCTATGTTGGTGTCGGTGTTGGCGGCGGCGATGTTGTCCACACAGGTTTCTGTGTGATGACTCAATTTCCTATTGGCCAATCAAACTCCAACTATATGCTGATCTTCCCTAACAAAAGTGGTTGCTTGGGATTGCATTTCAGGGGTTAAGTTAATTCATTTCCTTGTGATAATTTGAGCTCCTCTAGGCCCATCAACCCCAATTTTCATGCAGCTTTTCCCTTGCCACAAGTGCCTGCTTTGGATTGGTTTTTTTTACTGGCCAAGGTCACTTGCTATAGATAGAAAATCTTTCCGTGCAGTGACAACAGTTCTCTTAGGCCAATCAAACTCTTAACTTCACGCGATGCTCATTTACCAATGTGCCTACTCTGTATTGCTGAATTCCAAGCATACTTGAGTTGTGCTGGTCTTGCTTACTTTTGACATTATTTCTTGAAGTGAGAAATATATCCATTTCTTCGTTATCACCCAACTTGTTGCACAGGTGACAAATCCACTTCTGTGTAATTCTTGTCTTTTCTCATTATCATCTGCTTGTTTTAAATTGATGACAATGTTGTACGAAAGTGATAGACGGGTAAAAGTTACCTCAACAATACAACAATATGCAGGTAATATAAACATGCAACCAGAAACGTAATTCTAATTAAAGTTTGATAAAACCTAGACATTACCCCTCCGCAACGCCTGGTCTTTTTTACTTGTACTTTTTCAAGGTTTCCCTTATACATCTTTATTTGATCTTATATTTCCCTCGAATTATCAGTTTTGGGTTACGATTACGATTTCGTGTGTCTTGTTTTCACCAGTGAGCTCCAAAATAGTTCAAGACTTGTATACAGAAACGGGAGAAAAGACAACTTCATATTGTAGTGTTAAGGAAGACTTTAATCGTCAATAGCCAGCAGTGTCTGCCGGTTACTGTATAGATCATCATACACTGAAAGGAGAAAGAAAAGAAATTCAATTAGAAATTGATTTGTTTACGGGAAATTAATATATGATATTGAATGTAATAATTGTGCAATTGGAAGATGGAGAACTACTGCTCGATATTGGTTTAATAACTGTCGACGCAACTGAAAATACTTTGAGTGAAAATACAGTCAACGTTGGAGTGCAGAAATAAATTATATGCAAATGCTTATATCATGGATAACTGAAAAATAGAAATCCATTCTACAAAATTCAGAAGTAAATCTTCGTTCTCATCTTGTGTATGTAAGAAAGGACTAAATTCTTTGTGGTCCAGTGTCTTTTAGTTCCATTGGTCTATCCTATGATTTAGTGCCTTGCATCCCGTCAACAAGTAACGCAAGTGGAAAATCCTAACGAGCCAGAAAGACAGTTTTTCGACAGCAAAGAGGGAAAGCAACGCTGTCGTATGCATGATTGATATTTTATATAAAAAAAAACCTTACTGCTAAACTGAGGCTGACAACAAAACAACAAAAATAACACGGGAAAGGAAGCGACAGGAAATGAAGAAAGTTCGAATTACTGTCTTAAAGTGTTAGCAGTTCCGGCAATGAGAGCTAAACATCAGAGGTGTCATGGATCCAGTTTTGGAGTAACCGGGTAACTGTCGGACGAAATCGAGTCTGAAGTGACTGACAGAATAAATTTGGAGAATCGGTAAGATCTCAAAGGAGTTTAACAATCAGGGCCGATTCAACAATAACTTTACCGAATTATGACTCTTTGTCGCTTCATTTCCATTTGATCTTGTGAATACGGAGAGCTACTCGTGTACGAATAAAATAAATGCACTGGAAACTGTTTTGAAAACAAAATAATTCTAATTCAAAATCTATAAAGCTAGGTGAAATATTAAAAGGCATGTTTAAACCGGGACCCTTAAAATGTACACGGAGACTTGCCATGTAGATCTATAACCGAAAGTATATCAAATCGAATAATGCCATGTTTTATAAATGGAACCGGGACGGGGACAACAAAACCATAAAGTAGATGAATGAGCAAAGACCACATTGTGCCTGAGTTTACCACAAAGACATATTCCGCGACGAGATCACGATGTCGATAAAACCTCGCATCGTGTATCCGACAAAACGTGAGTATTCTGTCGGCTGTCGGCATCTATCATGTAAATCGTGATATTGAAGAAAATCTTTGATTCAAAAAGGGAAAATCTATCGCTCGTCATGCTACTTAGTGTTGGACTGTCTGTTGGTTACGTATAGTGAGCGAATGCTGTAGAAAGTCTTGTCAGCTGTTGGGCATATTAACGTAAAACCCGTTAAAACTAGTGCTCTTGAGTTCAAACTCCTGATATATTTGCGATCAACAAGTTCAATGTCCTATTATTTGAAGAAAATGTGTCATTCATATATCTAAAAATAAGTATTGTTTTAATAAGGTGTTCAGGAGTTGAATCGTATTTTATCGGTGCTCAAGCCGGATTCAAATATTAATATTTGAAACATCCTTTAACAAACCACCGTTTGGAGATCCCCCCTCTACAATATGTATATTGGGAGCATTAGATTTCATTCATCTTAACTGATAGAGTTGTTTAATTCCAGAATCATATCTGAGAGCTGTAAAAGAAATTTATGCAGTTCAATTGAAGTGGAAGGGGGTGGGGGCGTCCCCTGTGTGCGAAATAATATAGGCGAACCAGTCGTTCCATAAGGTTGAGCGCTAAGCAGGTATAGCAACTATGTCTCGGCCAGGGGACTGAACCAAAGCCTTATCCGGGCGATTGCTCAACTAAAGGCCAACAATGAGGCAGTGTCAAGGGAAACATTAGGGAGAATAAAGTGGATAAGAGAAAAATACAAGATCCCAAGTTTAGTCGCTTCTTACAATCATGCAATGGGGCAGCAGGTACACTTCTTACGCCCTACCTGCAGGGCAGCGAAATGTAAGGGCTTTCTTATAGTAAAGAGCCAGAGAAACACCGTTCTTGTGATGTAACTTCGCAAACGACATGACACTCATCTCGTCCATGCTTGGCGATCTTGAAAAAATACAGCGTTTTACAACTGAAGCTACAAGAATGGGAGCAATAAAACTATATCTAGTTAAGTGGGAGAAGTTTAGAGTTTGTCAAACAAGAGGAATCTATCCATCAGCAATGAAAAATTGGGAGACGCCTATAGCTTGTCAAGGAAAGAGGAATTTATCAGCAATGAAAAAGGGGGAGACGCCTATTGCTTGTCAAGGAAGGAGGAATCTATCTATCAGCAATGAAAAAGGGGGAGACGCCTATTGCTTGTCAAGGAAAGAGGAATTTATCAGCAATGAAAAAGCGGGAGACGCCTATAGCTTGTCAAGGAAAGAGGAATTTATCAGCAATGAAAAAGCGGGAGACGCCTATAGCTTGTCAAGGAAAGAGGAATCTATCTATCAGCAATGAAAAAGTGGGAGACGCTTATCTATCAGCAATGAAAAGTGAGAGACGTTTAGAGCTTGTAAAACAAAGAAAAATAAATCTATCAGCAATGAAAAAGGGGAAGACGTTTAGAGCTGGTCAAGGAAAGAGGAATCTATCTATCAGCAATGAAAAGTGAGAGACGCATAAAGCTTGTCAAGGAAAGAGGACTCTATCTATCAGCAATGAAAAAGTGGTAGATGCTTATAGCTTGTCAAGGAAAGTGGAATATATCTATCAGCAATGGAAAAGCGGGAGACGCCTATAGCTCGTCAAGGAAAGTGGAATCTATCTATCAGCAAGGAAAAAGTGGTAGATGCTTATAGCTTGTAAAAGGAAAGAGGAATTTATCAGCAATGAAAAAGTGGGAGACGCCTATAGCTTGTCAAGGAAAGAGGAATCTATCTATCAGCAATGAAAAAGTGGTAGATGCTTATCTATCAGCAATGAAAAGTGAGAGACGTTTAGAGCTTGTAAAACAAGGAAAAATAAATCTATCAGCGCTGAAAAAGGGGAAGACGTTTAGAGCTGGTCAAGTAAAGAGGAATCTATCCATCAGCAATGAAATAGTGGGAGACGCTTATCTATCAGCAATGAAAAGTGAGAGACGTTTAGAGCTTGTAAAACAAGGAAAAATAAATCTATCATCGCTGAAAAAGGGGAAGACGTTTAGAGCTGGTCAAGTAAAGAGGAATCTATCCATCAGCAATGAAATAGTGGGAGACGCTTATCTATCAGCAATGAAAAGTGAGAGACGTTTAGAGCTTGTAAAACAAGGGAAAATAAATCTATCAGCGCTGAAAAAGGGGAAGACGTTTAGAGCTTGTCAAGTAAAGAGGACTCTATCCATCAGCAATGAAATAGTGGGGGACGCCTATAGCTTGTAAAAGGAAAGAGGACTCTATCTATCAGCAATGAAGGAAAGAAGAATTTATATCAGCAATGAAAACGTAGGAGATGTTGACAGTTTTACTTACCCGAGAGTAATTGTAGATAAAGTGGGATATAGTAGTGACATCAAAAATAGAATTCAGAAGGCAAGAGGGGCATTCCATCGCCTAAGAAATGTATGGACAACACAAGGCATAGAAAGAAAGACAAAAATAAATTCATTCAGAGCATTGATAAGGTATGTTTTACTCATAATCCATGCGATGCATTACAATAGGAGAATGCCAAGAAAAACACCTAACACGTTCCAGCATCAGTGCCCTAAAAATATAGTTAAAATAAAATGGCAAAGTGAAACTACAAACAAGGCATTTGATAAAATAGCCAAAACAGAACAACGTTAAGCAGATAGGAAACATCTTGAGGAAAAGAAGGAACAACAACTGTTACATAGTACTGAAACGGGCACCAGAAAGAAGAAAAGCTGGAGGAAGACGGAGCAGAATAGAAAAATAGAAACCGTCAAGGCTGAAATAATGTAACCAGAGCACAGCACGAGACAAAAAGGTGTGGACAGACAGAGTGGAGGCCTGATACGACTTCTGGCGTAGAGAACATTCACGGTTAAAGGTTTCTAAGCTATTCCATCCATTCATTCATGCATGGAAACAAAATGCAGTCTACCAAGAAAAAAGGTCATATTTTTTTTTTCAAACAGGCAAATTTGGGAATTTTATATCATGAGATAGGTCCGCTTCCTAGCTATTTTACCGGTAATCCTTAAAATTCCTATGTTTAGTATTAGAACATGATCGTTTCCTTGGTATATCAAGCAAGCCCATCAGTACTTTCTGCTTGCAGGAAATATAACTGTATTTATTACAGATTTACAGATATCTATCATTTATTTATTTATTTATCATTTATTTATTTATTTATCATTTATTTATTTATTTATCATTTATTTATTTATTTATTTAAGGATTGACACTGGTTTCAAGAGATACACTTTCTTGTTTTGTTTTCATTTTTAAGCAGCTGTTCTTTTCGTGACGGTATACCTGTCATTTGTCAGCACGTGCCTTGTAAACCGTGACATTTAAAGCAATCATTATGACAACAGCAAAATATCCACACATATAGGTATAAACCTTAGTTGGGGTGATTTGCTAGTGCGTAAATAAATTATCACACCTATAGACTGTCTCTATTGCTTACGTCTGGAGAGCGATGCTGTAGAAAATCACGTCAACTGAAAGACCGTCAGGCCGTAATAGCTGATATTAACTAAATAACCTTTCAGGATTTCAATTTCTTCATGGTGGGTTTGCCATAAAAAAAGTGAATAAATGTCTTGAAATGAGATTTGATTAATTCAGTCTGGTATTTAAACAAGGTTTTGTTGAGTAAGTAAGAGTTCGCTTTTAAAACATCATTATTAATTTATCATTTCCAGGATTGTTTGTTGAATATCATTCATCTTGGATCTACTCCGATTTGTATAACTGGTGGACTTTTCTGGAAGCTTAACTGTAACAAGAGAAAGAATGTGTATCAAATCGAATGTTACAGTAGAAAAGATATTTTAAGAGGATGTTCAGTACTGAAAACACTTGTAGTACTTTTGTAGTAATGAGTTCGCAGTAACAACAACAATGAAACGTTATTGATAAGGATTTGTTGGAATCCGATATATACTGGTCCGCATCCTAACCTTTAACCAGCAATCGGAAAGATTACAATACCAGGAGATACTAATTTTCTTCTTTATGAAGTAAAACAATTATATTTTACCTTTTACTGCAATACTTTAACTACAGTATATAATATATCATACTTTTTAATGCAATACTTTATCTACAGTATATAATATATCACACATTTTAATGCAAAACTTTAACTGCAGTATAATAATATAATACATTTTTGTATAACATACATTTGAATGCAATACTTTAATTACAGTATATGATATATCATACATTTGAATGCATAACTTTATATACAGTATATAATATATCATACAATTTAATGCAATACTTTATCTACAGTATATAATATATCACACATTTTAATGCAATACTTTACCTACAGTATATATTTTTTAACACATTTGTATGCGATACTTTATCTACAGTATATAATATATCATACATTTGAATGCAATACTTTATATACAGTTTATAATATATCATGCATTTTAATGCAATGCTTTATCTACAGTTTATAATATATCATACATTTTAATGCAATACTTTATCTACAGTATATAATATATCACACATTTTAATGCAAAACTTTATTTACAGTATATAATATATCATACATTTGAATGCAATACTTTATCTACAGTATATAATACATAATACATTTAAATGCAATACTTTATTTACAGTATATAATAATCATATACATTTGAATGCAATACTTTATCTACAGTATATAATATATCACACATTTTAATGCAATATTTTATCTACAGTATATACTGTATTGTACATTTTAATGCAATACTTTATCTACAGCTTATGCTATATCGTACATTTTAATGCAACACTCTATCTACAGCTTATGATATATCGTACATTTTAATGCAATACTTTATCTACAGTATATAATAATTATATACATTTTAATGCAATACTTTAACTACAGTATATGATAATTATATACATTTTAATGCAATACTTTATCTACAGTATATAATAATTATATATATTCTAATGCAATACTTTATCTACAGTATATAATAATTATATCAATTTTAATGCAATACTTTATCTACAGTATATGATATATCGAACATTTTAATGCAATATTTTATCTACAGTATATAATAATCATATACATTTTAATGCAATACTTTATCTACAGTATATAATATATCACACATTTTAATGGAATATTTTATCTGCAGTATATACTGTATCGTACATTTTAATGCAATACTTTATCTACAGCTTATACTATATCGTACATTTTAATGCAACACTTTATCTACAGCTTATGATATATCGTACATTTTAATGCAATATTTTAACTACAGTTTATAATATATCACACATTTTAATGCAATACTTTATCTACAGTATATAATATATCACACATTTTAATGCAATACTTTATCTACAGTATGTACTATATCGTACATTTTAATGCAATACTTCATCTACAGCTTATGATATATCGTACATTTTAATGCAATACTTTAACTACAGTATATGATAATTATATACATTTTAATGCTATACTTTATCTACAGTATATAATAATTATACATATTCTAATGCAATACTTTATCTACAGTATATAATAATTATATAAATTTTAATGCAATACTTTATCTACAGTATATGATATATCGAACATTTTAATGCAATAGTTTATCTACAGTATATAATAATCATATACATTTTAATGCAATACTTTATCTACAGTATATGATATATCGAACATTTTAATGCAATAGTTTATCTACAGTATATAATAATCATATACATTTTAATGCAATACTTTATCTACAGTATATAATATATCACACATTTTAATGGAATATTTTATCTACAGTATATACTGTTTCGTACATTTTAATGCAATACTTTATCTACAGCTTATGCTATATCATACATTTTAATGCAATACTTTATCTACAGTATATAATATATCACACATTTTCATGGAATATTTTATCTACAGTATATACTGTATCGTACATTTTAATGCAAAACTTTATCTACAGCTTATGCTATATCATACATTTTAATGCAATACTTTATCTACAGCTTATGATATATCGTACATTTTAATGCAATACTTTAACTACAGTATATGATAATTATATACATTTTAATGCAAAACTTTATCTACAGTATGTACTATATCGTACATTTTAATGCAATACTTTATCTACAGCTTATGATATATCGTACATTTGAATGCAATACTTTAACTACAGTATATGATAATTATATACATTTTAATGCAATACTTTATCTACAGCTTATGATATATCGTACATTTTAATGCAATACTTTAACTACAGTATATGATAAATATATACATTTTAATGCAAAACTTTATCTACAGTATGTACTATATCGTACATTTTAATGCAATACTTTATCTACAGTTTATGATATATCGTACATTTTAATGCAATACTTTAACTACAGTATATGATAATTATATATATTCTAATGCAATACTTTATCTACAGTATATAATAATTATATACATTTTAATGCAATACTTTATCTACAGTATATGATATATCGTATATTTTAATGCAATACTTTATCTACAGTATATAATATATCACACATTTTAATGCAAAACTTTATCTACAGTATATAATATATCACCCATTTTAATGCAATACTTTATCTACAGTATATAATATATCACACATTTTAATGCAAAACTTTAACTTAAGTATAATATATCACACATTTTAATGCAAAACTTTAACTTAAGTATAATACTATAATACATTTTTGTATAACATACATTTTAATGCAATACTTTAACTACAGTATATGATATATCATACATTTTAATGCAATACTTTACCTACAGTATATATATTTTTAACACATTTTAATGCACTACTTTATTTACAGTATATAATGTATCATACATGTTTATGCAATGCTTTATTTACAGTATATAATATATCATACCTTATAATGCAATATTTTATCTACAGTATATAATATATTATACACTTTACTGCAATACTTTAACTACAGTATATTATATACTATAACTTTTACTGCAATAATTCAACTATGGTATGTTTTATACCTTTTACTGCTATACGCTATAATCATACCGTTATATATACCTATTACTGCTATACTTTACCTACAGTATATATCATACCATACACTGCTATACATTACCTACAATATATTATATATCATACCTATTGCTGCTATACCTTACCTTCAGTATATGGCATACTTATAACTGCTATACTTAACCTACAGTATTTTATTTATCGTACCATTTACTGCTATATTTTACCTAAAGTACATTATATATCATATAGTTAAATGTTATTCTTTACCTACATTATATTATATATCATACCTATTACTGCTACACTCTACCTACAGTATATCATATTATACCTATTACTGCTACACTCTACCTACAGTATATCATATTATACATATTGCTGCTATACTTTACCTACAGTATATCATATATTATACATATTGCTGCTATACTTTACCCACAGTATATTATATATTATACCTATTACTTCTATACTTTACCTACAGTATATTATATATCATACCTATTACTGCTATACTTTACCTACAGTATATTACAAAATATACCTATTTCTATATTATACCTATTTCTGCTATACATTATCTACAGTATATTATAAAATATACCTATTATTGCTATACTTTATCTATAGTATATCATATATAATACCTATTTCTGCTATACTTTACCTACAGTATAGTATAAAATATACCTATTATTGCTATACTTTATCTATAGTATATTATATATTATACCTTTTAATGCTATACTTTACCTACAGAATATTATATATCATATCATAAACTGCTACTCTTTACCCACATTATATTATATATTATACATATTGCTGCTATACTTTACCTACAGTATATTATATATTTTACCTATTTCTGCTATATTTTACCTACAGTATATCATATATTATACCTATTTCTGCTGTACTTTACCTACAGTATATCATATATTATACCTATTACTTCTATACTTTACCTACAGTATATCATATATTAAACCTATTTCTGCAATACTTTACCTACTGTATATTATATATTATACATATTGCTGCTATACTTTACCTAGTGTATCATATATTATACCTATTTCTGCGATACTTTACCTACAATATATCATATATTATAAATATGACTTCTAGCTAACTATGCCTACAGTTGATCATATATTATACCTATTTCTGCTACACTTTCCCTACATTTTATTATATATTATAAATATGACTGCTATACTTTACCTACAGTTGATCATATAATTCAACTATTACTGCTATACTTTACCTACAGTATAGCATATATCATACTATGAACTGCTACTCTCTACCCACAGTATATCATTTATTATGCCTATTACTGCTAATCATTACATTTTTTACCAGTGAAATATCGAAAATTATTCATTCTTTAAGTGATATTTTCACTAGTGATAAATATCACTTTTTCTGGTTTGACCAATCAGAACACTGCTTACAAACGACAATGCGGAAAACTAAGATTTGCATATAGCTCTCCGTCATGTTATATGACGCCATGATGCAAGATAGAATACATAACGTCGAGATTTGGCGTATACTTGTGAGCCGTTGACAGGAGACCGCAATGAATTCTGGGAGAGATTGAGCTGCCTCGTTATATTTTGCTTTAAAATTTAATAAACAAAATATCTTAAGTATCTTCAGTAATACCAAATATACGCACTTCGTACTCGTGAAAAATATGAAAATAATAGCCACATTCGTAAAATATATTTGGTATTACTGAAGACACTATTAGATATCCCCTATACTTTAACTTCAGTATATTATATACCATACATGTTATTGCTATACTTTGCAGCATGTCATCTATAGAGAATTTATTTTTCTAAAAGTTACAAAACACGAGCTTTAGCTTTTAGCCTTTTTGTAACTTTGTAAAATAACTAACGACAGTGAATGAAATACCATATACAGCAACCACGAGTTTGTTTGGTATGTTTCTTCCACAATAGAAACGCTATTCAAGGAGGAATTGACCTGTTTTGTGTCATCGTGTGTTCTTTTTCACAATATCAGGTGGGGTGTAAGGATATCACCTGAAGTTAAATGCCGCTAATCAATATACAAAAATGACAATTTAGAAAATGTATGGAAAAATTACAATTTATTACAAATCATAACAAAAAATGAGCATGATTATTCTTTTAAAAGCAATAAATTGATAGAAATATGTATATATATATCAAAATATTACAAAAAGAACTACGAACTACTTTCTTGCGTTATCATTTCCGAGACCCCTCGTGAAGCGGCCTTCAAACATTAGCCAATCAAAACGCCTCTAGAGTTTATTCCACGTATGGTATAAACTGAATGTTATTCAACTGTTGTAATGATTATTTGTCGCTTTAGGAGTTGAATAACACCCACCTATTGTGGTAGATACAGCTGTTACTGCGATCCTCTAACTACGGTATATTATATAGTTTTCCTTTTACAACTATCCATTACAGTGTATTATATATTGTGCATATTACTGTTAATATTTGTACTGCAGTATGTAATGTACTTACAGCTGTCATGCTTATTTTCCATCATACATTTAATGGAATATGAGCTGTATGGTACAGTTCAGATATTTTTGTCTTTACTGTATCTAATTAATTGGAATGTTTATGTCTTTACTGTATCTAATTAATTGGAATGTTTTTGTATTAACTGTATCTAATTAATTGGAATGTTTTTTGTATTAACTGTATCTGATTAATTGGAATGTTTTTGTATTAACTGTATCTAATTAATTGGAATGTTTATGTCTTTACTGTATCTGATTAATTGGAATGTTTTTGTATTAACTGTATCTAACTAAATGGAATGCGAGCTGTATGGTACAGTTTAAATTTTTTGTCTTTACTGTATCTAACTGAAAGGTGCTAATATCTGTCTGTATTTTATACAATCATTTAAAGATCCTTATTTATTCCGTGTAAGACTGCTTGAAAATTGTTTAAAAAGAACATACTGCATTGGATTCCGTTTTAGAGTTATTTGGTTTGTTTTTGTTTAACGTCCTATTAACAGTCATGGTCATTTAAGGACGTGCCAGGTTTTGGAGGTGGAGGAAAGCCGGAGTACCCGGAGAAAAAACCACCGGCCTACAGTCAGTACCTGGCAACTGCCCCACGTAGGTTTCGAACTCGCAACCCAGAGGTGGAGGGCTAGTGATAAAGTGTCGGGACACCTTAACCACTCGGCCACCGCGGCCCTATTTTTAGAGTTAATAAAATCCTATTTCTTTTCTTACTTTAACCTTATCCACAAATATATTGCATTCATTCTAACTATGTACTAAGTTTACGTCATAATCAAGTAAAAACAACTACTTACACATTATATAGGCCCTATTTTTTGTCCAAAGACGATATAAATATACATGTACCTCCTAATAGCGTTTTCGTATTGTAAACTTTAAATGATGGATTTATGATAAGGGTCGAACCTGCATCATTTATTTCCGATTGCTGAACTTGACAAAAATCTTTATAAATAACGTTCTATTTTTGCTTGATCAACTGGCTGCTCAACAAGGGCGGTTTTCAAAACGTCTTACTGCCAATCTAAGTTCTATTTAGCCGGAGTTACAGTCGAATCGCGATATTGTATAATACAATCATCGTCTCGTGGACAATTCTATATTTATAAATCAATTTAGCATTGAGTCTTATCTAATTAGGTTAATTCCCAAGAGTTCCTTATCATTATAAAATTTAGAATGTTGAATTCAAAGAGCTACCTATTGAAACTGGTAGATAGATTGGTACACCACGTAATAATCGTGATTGCTTATTATGTCATAACGGTATTGGTGATGAATACCACTTTTATTTCAATGCTTTAGACAGAGTTTAGACACAAATACATTCCAAATTATTATTATGCAAATCCAAGTTTAACATAATGGGAGGAATGTTTGAAATTTGTAACAAATCATTATTATCTAGAGTGAGTCATTTCCTCAAAAATGTAGAAAAACTTTTTATTTCAAGTTGATTATAAATAAGTATATTATTTAATATTATGTTGTATTGTACTTATCATATTTCTATAATTATTTTTTCTTTGTTTTCATGGTAAATACTCAAATGTGATTGGCCGAAAAATTCTTTTCATTCTTCTATGAAAGAAATTCCGAGAATGGCGCGAAAAATGTGACGTCACAATACGACAATTGGCGTTGCGTATTGATTTGAGAAAAAGAATCCCATTTAAAACCAGTAAAATTGTACATTAAACACGTTTTAAGTTAGAAAATAATTTTCAAAAATTAATTATAAGCGTTGATGTCAATTATTTTTTAGTTTCATCGGGGTATGAAACAAATTTTGTTTGCAAATTCTGTAAGAATCCGCTACGCAGATTCATACAGTTTGCAAACAAAATTTGTTTCATACCCCGATGAAACTAAAAAAAAAAAGACATCAATGCTTAAATGTAAAGTGAGATAACATTGCTTGTGACTACGTTAGTATTTACACTCGTATTTTCACGTTATTACCTTGTAAACCATGTACATTGTTTGTCATATAATAAAATCTTAAAAATCTTGAGAAAAAAAATTGAAACCATGTGGATTTTAAAAAGCATTTGGAAGAAGTTAGTTTTCATGTAATACTACTTTTTTTCAAGAAAGACAAACGGTGAATAAAATATCATAATGTGTGTGTTTCGTATACCACGATGAGGGCAGGAGACACTATACCAAGAATGAGATCATATTTGAACTTCTTGTTGTCTATATTTCTTGAGTTGGGTCAGATTTTTCCAACAGACTGGTGCCATGCCTGCTGCCATGCCTGCTGGAACAAACTGTACTCCTCTCTTGACCGACTTGTTTTTCATTTTGTTAATAGACTCCATTGATCGAAGATCTTATCAGAAAAAAAAATATAAGGGAAAAAATCGTCACAACTGTTAACAGACGTCTTTGAATTACTATACAGTATTTCTATAATTGGCGATACTCTTAATTTTGTATTGTAAATTATACCTAAACTTGTTATAGTGTTAACTACAGTGTAATACATATTATTCCTATATCTGGTTAAAATGTTAACTTCAGCAGAATATATTACACCTATAACTGGTTAAAATGTTAACTCCAGTGTAATACAAATTATGCCTATAACTGGTTAGAATGTTAACTGCAGCAGAATATATTACACCTATAACTGGTTAAAATGTTAACTACATCAGAATATATTATACATATAACTGGTTATACTGTTAACTACGGTGTTATACATATTATGCCTATAATTGGTTAAATGTTAATTAAAGCAGAATATATTACACCTATAACTGGTTAAAATGTTAATTACAGTTGAATATATTATACCTTTAACTGGTTAAATGTTAACTACAGCAGAATATATTATACCTATAACTAGTTAACCTGTCAACTACATTGTAATACATAGTACACCTATAACTGGTTAGACTGTTAACTACAGCAGAATATATTATGCCTATAACTGATTATACTGTTAACTACAATGTAATATATATTATGCCTATAACTGTTAAACTGTTAACTACAGCAGAATATATTATACCTAAAACTGATTATACTGTTAACTACAATGTAATATATATTATGCCTATAACTGTTAAACTGTTAACTACAGCAGAATATATTATACCTATAACTGGTTATACTGTTAACTACAATGTAATATATATTATGCCTATAACTGTTAAACTGTTAACTACAGCAGAATATATTATACCTATAACTGGTTATATTGTTAACTACGGTGTTCTACATATTATGCCTATAACTGGTTAAATGTTAATTAAAGCAGAATATATTACACCTATAACTGGTTAAAATGTTAATTACAGTCGAATATATTATACCTTTAACTGGTTAAAATGTTAACTACAGCAGAATATATTATACCTATAACTAGTTAACCTGTCAACTACATTGTAATACATAGTACACCTATAACTGGTTAAACTGTTAACTACAGCAGAATATATTATACCTATATCTAGTTAACCTGTCAACTACATTGTAATACATAGTACACCTATAACTGGTTAAACTGTTAACTACAGCAGAATATATTATACCTATAACTGGTTAAACTGTTAACTACAGTGTAATACATATTGCACTTATAATTGGTTAGAAATTTAAATTACAGTAGAATATATAACACTTATAACTGGTTAAAGTGTTAACTATGGTGTATTTTATGCTGTACTTATAACTGGTTAACTGTTTACTAAAATGTATTGTATATTGTAATATAACATGCTGTATTGTTTACTGTAGTGTATCTGATGCTATATCTGTATTGGTCTTCGCCGTTTGCTATAATGTAATTTATTACATTTTGACCAGTTATATTTCGGATATTCTTCATTCTATAAATGTGATGTTTCATTTCTGAAAAATATAATTTTTTCTGATTTGACCAATCAAAACACTGCTTACAAACGACAATGGGGGGAAATTAAAAGCTGACCCGGAATAATTTGCTATACAATGTAATAAACAGAATATCAAACAGTATCTTCAGAAATACCAAAGATATTTCAGTCGTGTATCTAATATTTTGATACTTTTCACTCGTGCTGCGCATTCGTGAAAAATATCAAAAGATTAGCCCCACTCGTGAAATGTATTTGGTATAACTGAAGAAACTGTTAGATATCCTCTATATATTAAACCACATTATATTTTATGATATAGGTATAGCTGTTATGATTTGAAATATATGATACTATGTGATACTTATAGCTATGGTATTACACGCTTTTACATCATTCTATTGTATTTTAAAATTCTTTATCATACATAAAGTTTATAACTAAAAGGTTAACTACATTTCCCATATCTTACCATTACTTCTAAAAGATATACAGTCGTGATTCTATATAGACAACTTCAATATTTTACAGTAACTATATCATAATACTAAACAGCTGTAATGCTATTTTAGTATATGACATATCATAAATATAAGTTATACGCCTAACTTAGTGTATTAATTATGTATAGCATGAAATTGAAAAATAAGTCTGTAAATATACACCATGCTCGCGGTGATAGCTATATAATACAAATCTTCGTTATTTTTTTCACTGTCGATAGATATGTGTACATGCTGAAAAACATTATGACACTTTTCACATACTTTCCCTGTTATTATCACACAATCACCACTACCCTGAGGCCAGTTACGATGTGCCAAATGAATCACGGATGTAACTTATTATGTATCTAATGACGCGGGTCATTGGATACCGGCAGGTGGCGCGCTTTGTTGCTGCACAGCAACTGCATCATTATCATCAACTTCTCGCGGTAAAATAAAACAAACAAGCACGAATGGTTTTATTGATTACTTTAATTGTTTTAAGTTTTGATATGATATAAATCATTCACTAGATGTGAGACTTTTGTATTTATTTGAAGTCTCGCTAAGAATGAGTATTCTCGGCTAGCTCTACAACGCGGATGTTGAAGTGACACCGCCCATTTCCCCTACGAGCCGAGTCTATTTAAAGACGCATCCTAGAATGCCGCTGAATCTCGCTCTCCAATCTCTCGTTTGAGGATGCTGGCCTCTCCCTTTGTTCTCATACATCGTATCCTGTGATTGTGTCAATCTAAACCAACACACTTATATAGATAAGATAGTTTGTGGGTAATTTTGTACACAACGTGATTTTCATAATTTCTGAGGCGAGCATGCACTGGATTAATGTATTAAAAAGCCCGTGCGTAGAGTGACGTCATCCCGTAACCCCCGTAACAGTGGAGAATAGAATAGCAATAACTATCGAGCTATCGATTGTGAAGCTGAATATTTAAGTATCCTTTGTTAGGCGCGACGTCGCTCCTGCCTTGATGTTATCGAGAATATAATGTAATATGTTGACTGAAAAACACCTATGAATCTGTCCTGTGGAGATATGCGTTTGAAATAATACATCCCTATCTTCAATGTCAGTTGATACCGGCAGAGGAAGGAAAAGGAACCGCCTCGATGTAACTGAAGGCTGACATACGGGACTGACAAGATCTCCACTACGTGCTACCGTGTCTCTCGCTCTCTTCTCGAAACCGGCATCGGGAATTCGCTTTTTATGCAGAAAGATTCTACCAAGAAGAGCGAGGATAATAGGAAGTGTGTATCGTTCGCAGTTTAGCCACGGATTTTGTTGTGGTTGTGAGTTGGATCTCTGGTGAAGATTGGGGTACACACGACATCCTACGGAGGTGGTGGGATACCAATACATAGTAGCGGCAGTCTGTAGGATCACAACAAACCCTGTCTTATCAAACATGGGGTGTACTATGAGTGCAGAGGATAGGGCCGCTGCCGAGCGGAGTAGAGACATAGAAAAAAAGCTCAAAGAGGATGGAATACAAGCAGCTAAAGATATAAAATTACTACTATTAGGTAAGGTATTTTTGCATAGCTATATTGATCTGTAAGGCGTTCTGCCTGTGAAACGGTGATGTAGGAAAAACTCAACCGCTGACATTTTTAGAAACTGATTTTATGCATGCAACGGCCGCCATATTGAATCGTTTGGAAACTGAATAATTAAAGAAATGTTTGACTAAGATGAGTGAGATGTTGGTGGGGGTAGTCGGGTATTGTTGTAGTCATTGAGACAGTAAAGCTTAGGCGTGCCCGACAGTGCTGTCGGGTTCGGCTAGCCCGCTCAGACAGGTGTGTTGAAAGCTTCTATGTTAATTAGGCAGAATTAGCAGTGCCGGGTGACAGCGTTATGAATTCCTGTTGAGCTTTTCATTCAGGGAGGCGAGCCTTTGTGCCATTATGGGGCAGCAGAGAACAGAAAACTGTAGAGGGTTAGGGTTGTAAATCTACTGGGTGTTTTGAATAATGAGAATCGATGTGTAAGCATCGAAGTGAGGTCTACTACTGTTGAGGGGTTACATTAATTTATGCGGATCAATTGTTTATAGTGTTCTATAATGTTCTACTCCGCTCTATGTAAATAGTGTTGTAGTTGGTACGATTTAATTATGTGTAATCAGAAAATTAAAATGTTAATCCTTTTCTTGTAGGAGCTGGTGAATCAGGAAAAAGTACTATAGTGAAGCAAATGAAGTAAGTTCATACAAATGTAGACCTATGAAATATAACAATGGACTTGTTACACATAGAATTGTTGATGTCTGTAAACGTATGAGTAACAGGGCGACTAAACCGTGCATCTCTATACTGAAATTGGCATGCAAAATTATACAACAATGTCCCTGTCAGTAAATCTACTTGTAACCCCGGTGTTTATATATTTCCCCATCCTTCACACACTCCCGCTGGTGCTAACGCTCCAGATCCCTCCCGACCTCATGTGCATAATCTTTTCTAAACATGTAAACACGTACATATACCCAGACTCGTCACACACAAACAAGCCTGATTAACCACAGATAACATACGTCTGGCCGTATTAAACGTTTCACAAGTATCATTGTCCATTCAACCGTGTCGGCTTTAAACAGTAATATACAACAATATACCTACTGCCTGGAGTACCAGCAGCTATATAAACTCTAAAATCATGTATATTTGGGTCCTAGTAATGTATTTAGCGTCTCTGTGTTGAGGAAGCTTTACGTGATGTATATCCGGCGGCGCCCCTAGTTTAACAGCCTGCTAAATAACTTTCCCATATGTGTCCGACTACATTTATCACATTTTTATTGGTTTCGCTTGATTTCAACCACAAATAACAACAACTGATAATCTGAGTCCAGATTGAGTCTGTACGCTGCCATGTCCGCCGCCATATTGACAGAATGGGGATCGTCAGCTATTTTCATAAATTATAACGGTTTTGCGGCAGAACGTTAAGAAATTCAACATGGAGGCCAGTGGTATCTATAGTATGTCAGTTCTGGACAAAACTGAGAACGGGGTAATGCAGTATAGAATACGTGTTCAATATGTAGAAAATGTAGAGATGGAGCTGGATCTGGACAGAAGCAGACGACATTTTCTGAAGCACCATTCAATTTTCTGTCGATCGATCAGCCACACTGTAGAGATGGGAACCGCCAACCCTACTTCTGCCTGTACCAGCAATCAGACGTGTGTTTGTGTAAATGTGTGAGTGTGTGTACGTGCCCAGCTTGCCGTTACATTTGTCATTTTAGTTTTAGAATTAAGTGTCACACGGTAGGTAGTTGCGCTTGCGCAACACATCTGTGACGTAATTTCACTCGTACCTGGGAATATTTTACTTTAAGTCATAATAAATAAACAACCGTCGGAGTAAAGGAGCGTTGAACATGTGTCATGTTTAACATCCAATACAAATGTTAATCATCGTCCTATGTAATAATCGAAACCGTCGACTGTTTCCTTAGTTGCGGATTGGTCATTCAGCCATCGATCTGACAACCTATTTGTATACATCGACCGCCAGACATTGATTCTGTACACAACTATAGCGTATTGATCAGGGCTGTTTACCGTGATAGCCAGGACCCCCAACAATGTGTACCAAGTCTATAACTCCTACTTCTCCAGGTTGCCTTGGCAAAGAATGAAACGCATGCTTCTTTCATTCTATTCTGATTAATTATCATAATTATAAATATTAGCCATTAGCGAGAGGAACATGATCAGCACCCCGACAATGTCGCCCATCCCACCTAATCGAAAGATTTGATAACAATTTATAAGCACACTGATTAGATCCGTTGTTGACGGTGATATGATTTAGAGACCATTGGCGTTGTTTATGTCAACATTTTAACGGGGTTTTATATTGACGTTCATTATGTCGATATTTTGACGTATACACACAGACGTTTTGAGATAGATTATGTCGACATGGTGACGAGGTTTATTGATAATTTGACATGGTTTATGCAGACGTTTTCACTGGTTTTTGTTGTAAGCAATTTCTTTTGGCCTGGTTACATACACCATGTTAAAAAGCTGACCTACTAAGGGCCGTTGTTTATCTCGACATTGTATTGCGTGGAGAGTCTTACATCTGTACAGAGAAACAACAATGCGTGCCTCACAAGACAGCACACCTTGTGGGGGACACCGACAGCAGGTGCCCTGACGAAACGTACACAATATGCTCTAAATACATTTGCTTTCACACATCTGGTGGTACTGCCAGTTGTTTACATCATATGTGAAATACACGTCAACAATAGAAACTATATAAGGATCGGGTGCTTGTCACAAAGCAGGTATTGTCTAGCCACACTGAATCGGGACTGTCTTAGCATTGACGTTACAGAAACTTTGACCGACGAGTTAATACAATGTAGTAGGAGATGACTGGGAAATGGAAGGCTAACATATATCTTCAGTACATCTGTCGTGGTCATATACACACTGACACATACTTAACAGTTAATGATCATTTCCGAAACGGTTGAACTAAGCTAATTAGATGACAAGATATCCGATTAACTGTCTCTTTAAAGAACGAACCTAATCTCCGAGGAAGTTGTTGAGTACGCGATCTACCATGTTATTAGCCGAAATGAAACGATATCTAACTCAACCATGTGACGCGATGAGCGGAGAATGTTACGACGAAGAACATCAGGGAAAGTGGTTTTGACATGCAAAAAATAGACCGAAACGGAATGCCATTTTTGGCGTGATTTTCCCACCCCGCCCCTCTTCATTAACATTTAGCCAAAGATTGCGACCCGATATTATTATAACTGCTCGAGGTAAATCGGTAAATCTGCAGGTCACGGTGGCTGATTTGTGGTAAACTCGGTAAGTCTGCGGTCACGGTGACTGATTTGTGGTAAACTTGGTAAGTCTGCGGTCACGGTGACTGATTTGTGGTAAACTTGGTAAATCTGCAGGTCACGGTGACTGATTTGTGGTAAACTTGGTAAGTCTGCGGTCACGGTGACTGATTTGTGGTAAACTTGGTAAATCTGCAGGTCACGGTGACTGATTTGTGGTAAACTTGGTAAATCTGCAGGTCACGGTGAATGATTTGTGGTAAACTTGGTAAATCTTGAGAAGTGATGACTGATTTGTGGTAAACTTGGTAAATCTTGAGAAGTGATGACTGGTTTGTGGTAAACTTGGTAAATCTTGAGAAGTGATGACTGATTTGTGGTACACTGAATTAGATATGATGACTGATTTGTGGTAGACTTGGTAAATCTTGAGAAGCGATGACTAATTTGGGGTAAACTTGGTAAATCTTCAGAAGCGATAAATGACTTGGGGTAAACTTGGTAAATCTTGAGAAGTGATGACTGGTTTGTGGTACACTGAATTAGATATGGATGTCGTGGTGAAATTGGTAAATCTTGAGGCCATTATGACTTAGTATTTGTATATGTATTAACTTGATCAGGATATCGCGGTGACTTTGTATACTTTTTGGTTTGCTCATTTAGTGAAGACACTTTGTATGATAGAGCTATGAGATCACGTTACCATGGTACAGACTTTTGTTGTTTTATTGCTTGAGAAGTCGGCTGAAACAAAACCAGGTGAATGATACATGTCCAGATTTTGTCAACATTGATCATTTATCATATCAGTTTCTCTGCTTTTGTCTGTTTGTTGATCTATTTTTTTGTCCTCCTTTAAAAAAAAAAAGCTGAGTCAGTTGCTATGTATATCGAAGGTATTCAACGAACCTATGATTGACACTGTGTGTTGTGTATTAGGTGGTTTTAGAAGCCATGACCGTATGTATGTGGGCCTTTTTACGAGACATTGTTCACGATTGTGTATTTAAGATATTATTCATGAGTATATGAGATATTGTCCGAAAGAATATAAGATATTGTCCGAAAGTATATGATATATTGTCCGAAAGTATATGATATATTGTCCGTGAGTATATGATATATTGTCCGAAAGTATATGATATATTGTCCGTGAGTATATGAGATATTGTCCGAAAGTATATGATATATTGTCGGTGATTATATGATATATTGTCCGTGAGTATATGATATATTGTCCGTGAGTATATGATATCTTGTCCGTGAGTATATGATATATTGTCCTTAAGTATATAAGTTCTTGTCCGAAAGTATATGATATATTGTCGGTGATTATATGATATATTGTCCGTGAGTATATGATATCTTGTCCGTGAGTATATGATATATTGTCCGTGAGTATGAGATATTGTCCGTGAGTGTATGATCTATTGTCCGAAAGTATATGATATATTGTCCGTGAATATATGATATATTGTCCGTGAGTATATAAGATTGTCCGTGAGTATATGAGATCTTGTCCGTGAGTTTATGATATATTGTCCGTGAATATATAAGTTCTTGTCCGTGAGGTCATGATATATTGTCCGTGAGTTTATGAGATATTGTCCGTGAGTATATGAGATATTGTCTGTGAGTATATGATATATTGTCCGTGAGTATATAAGTTCTTGTCCGTGAGGTCATGAGGTATTGTCCATGAGTATATGAGATCTTGTCCGTGAGTATATGAGATATTGTCCATGGGTATGATATGTTGTCCATGCGTATATGAGACATGGTTTATGAGTATATGAGATATTGTCCGTGATTATATAAGATATTGTCCGTGAGTATATTGTACGATTGTATAAAAGACAAACGAATGAGTAGCGTCTTTGAATATAAAATTAATCATGAATAAATGTAGTAGGTGCCAAACATCGACAATGAATATTAAATAAGACTGAATTAAAATGTAATAGTCCTTCTACGACCCGTCTAGGATGTCAATGACGAATACCAATGCTGTACTGACCTACGCGTAAGCATCTGTTCAAAATCGGAAAAGTCAGTTCATTCTAAGTGAGTATTTACATACATATACCTTAATCTCATGAAGGCTAAGATGTCCTCCTCCGTCACTAGGAGACGAGAGGTCGTTTCCGAGCCGGAAGTAACTATCGGATAGCACGCGGTGTTATTACAAAAGCATTTGACCTTTGTAGCTAATTTCGGGGCTAGTAAATCTTAGATCTAAACACTGACCTGTTATATTGTTTGTGGATGGTTGTCCCTAGTTCTCCATATCACTAATACTTTAACGGGGTGTGGCACTTACTGATATGGTATTAATTCCAAGCGATGCAATGCAGAACGTGTCATACACATCCCCAATGACGTGCTATGCAAGTTCCCAACAATACAATTGTGAACATGTCATGCACGGACTGTATTCATCAACAATGGTTAATATTGTAGTTGTCATACTTGTGCTATATTCATTCCAAATGATACAATGTAATGTGTCATACACGTGCTGTGTTCATTCCCAATGATACAATGGCATGTGTCATACACGCGCTGTCTTCATTCCCGATGATACAATGTAATGTGTCATACACGCGCTGTGTTCATTCCCAATGATACAATGTTACGTATTATACACGCGCTGTGTTCATGCACAATGATACAATGTAATGTGTCATACACGCGCTGTGTTCATTCCCAATGATAAAATGTAATGTGTCATACACGCGCTGTCTTCATTCCCGATGATACAATGTAATGTGTCATACGCGCGCTATGTTTATTCCCAATGATACAATGTAATGTGTCATACACGCGCTGTGTTCATGCCCATTGATACAATGTTACGTGTCATACACGCGCTGTGTTAATTCCCAATGATACAATGTAATGTGTCATACACGCGCTGTGTTCATTCCCAATGATACAATGTTACGTATTATACACACGCTGTGTTCATGCACAATGATACAATGTAATGTGTCATACACGCGCTGTGTTCATTCCCAATGATACAATGTAATGTGTCATACACGCGCTGTGTTCATTCCCAATGATACAATGTACAGTGTCATACACGCGCTGTGTTCATTCCCAATGATACAATGTAATGTGTCATACACGCGCTTTGTTCATTCCCAATGATACAATGTAATGTATCATACACGCGCTGTGTTCATTCCCAATGATACAATGTAATGTGTCATACACGCGCTGTGTTCATGCCCATTGATACAATGTTACGTGTCATACACGCGCTGTGTTAATTTCTAATGATACAATGTAATGTGTCATACACGCGCTGTGTTCATTCCCAATGATACAATGTAATGTGTCATACACGCGCTGTGGTCATTCCCAATGATACAATGTAATGTGTCATACACGCGCTGTGTTCATTCCCAATGATACAATGTAATGTGTCATACACGCGCTGTGTTCATATTCCCAATAACACATTGTCGTGTGTTATATACGCGCTGTGTTCATTCCAGGGATACAATGTCATGTGTCATACACGCGCTGTGTTCATTCCCAATGATACAATGTTATGTGTCATAAACGCACTGTGTTAATTCGCAATGATACAATGCACAGTGTCATACACGCGTTGAAATTCATTCCTAGTTATATATTGTTATGTGCCCTACACATCTATATTCATTCCCAATGATACAATGCTGCACGTTTCCTACATGTTTTGTATTCATTCTCAATGATACAATGCTTCATTCCTACAAGTACGGTATTTATTTCTGATAATGCAATGTTGCATGACTTTTGTACTGCACGTGATGCTTGAATCTCCAATGATTCGAAAATCAGTGTACAGTCTTAGACGGTGTGGCAGAGTAATTTGTGTCCAAGAATTGGCATACGCACATCTCAATTTCCGCGTGAAAAAAAGGAGAAAGAAATTGCATAATTTGAGAAAAGGGGCAAGAGAGACACTTGCTAAACTTGGGTTACATATCGTTTGGTATCGGCTAACAGAAATATAAACTGTGAATATTACAGTGTATATGGGACTCTATCCGCCTGTGTTATCTTCAGTGACCTTTTCAGCACGACGTTAATCGTTTTTGGTAGATGACTGGAAGCATGAACACCCGATGTTCGATACGATCGTCTGCAATGTGCTGATAAGCATGGGGAGTTGGATTTAAAAAGCGAGAGGTTTCAGGAAGCCTCAAATTTCGAAAGAATTCTGGTTCTTTCCCGTTTGATATCTATGTGTCATATAATGAACAATGATTGCATACAATAATCTGACATCAACAGTTCATTGGTACATCAATAGAACACAAGACTTTATACTAATACTGAATTATTAACCAAAGCAATTCACAGATCTATACTAATACTGAATTATTAACCAAAGCAATTCACAGATCTATACTACACTACTATTTGCATTGATGAGTACAAATGTACTCGGGTACCAAAGCTTTGTGTGTCTGTAGGTTGTACTGTGATGTGTACTGATACTTGAATACCAAATATGTGTACTTTTTACTCTACCGAACGCCCAATGCTGTAATGGTAAAGTATGGCGT
Organism: Pecten maximus; assembly: GCF_902652985.1. Lineage (NCBI taxonomy): Eukaryota > Metazoa > Mollusca > Bivalvia > Pectinida > Pectinidae > Pecten > Pecten maximus. Next base: position 18,443,710 of record NC_047025.1, on the reverse strand, counting down.
AGGTTTGTAGATATAAAGGATGACATCAGCACTCCTTCAGCTCTTTGTGAATACTTCCAATAACAACGATGTCATATATCAGTGATATAACATTAGTGACGTCATATTTAGTCCGAATTACTCTGAATTTAGTCCGAATTACTCTGAACATTTGCCAATGAAGTATATTTCCGGGAGGTGGGGAAGCACTTTACACCAACCATTGTATTGTGTTTTAACGCCCAATATTAACGAACAGGAGCACACATTGCCTTGTTGTGTAACCATTATTCCGTTGTCGTTACATCATGGTGCAGTTCATGTAGTCATGGTTCCGTTGGTGTTACATCATGGTGCAGTTCATGTAGTCATGGTTCCGTTGGCGTTACATCATGGTGCAGTTCATGTAGTCATGGTTCCGTTGGCGTTACATCATGGTGCAGTTCATGTAGTCATGGTTCCGTTGGCGTTACATCACGGTGCAGTTCATGTAGTCATGGTTCCGTTGGCGTTACATCACGGTGCAGTTCATGTAGTCAGGGTTCCGTTGGCGTTACATCATGATGCAGTTCATGTTGTCATGGTTCCGTTGGCGTTACATCACGATACAGTTCATGTAGTCAGGGTTCCGTTGGCGTTACATCACGGTGCAGTTCATGTAGGTGTTATAACATGGTGAACACCGTGTTGTCATAATCCCATTGGCATTATCTCATGATGCAGTTATGTATATGAATTGCCAAATGTTATTAAATTTTCAGAAATAATGAACACAATTTTTGTACAAAAGTTAAGACATTTATGTAGATTTATCAAAATTATGTTTCACAAAGTCTCATAATTTGTCCTCCACATGCATCAAATTTGCTTTGTTTGTACATTGTTGTAAACATGTTTTTTCTCTGTACATCTAAGTTTGTGAAGAGAAATGAAATAAAGTTTTAAAGTTTCATGTAGTCATAATGACATTGTCGTTATAACATGATACACACCATGCAGTCATAATCGCATTGCCGTTATAACATGGTCATTGATAGGTTGATAGCCTCTATGCACCGCAAGCACTAGTTCGTATTTTCTTTTGTTGATTAGCGTAACTGCCTAGAGACAAGTGGAAGTGTCAATGTAGCGTCTTCTGAAGTCCGTTCATTGTGCTATGTCATTATTTTATTTAAAAGACATCAGATCCAAAACCTGCAAATACGATACCTTCCAAGAGCAAAGGAACCCCAGCATCGTAAAAATGTAACAGGGTCTAATAGCGGATAAGAAAGGAACAGCCATGGTAGCTTAAAGATAGATGTAAAATTCGGGACAGTTAATCCCATATGAGCTACAAGTATTCAGATCACATGAGCTACATGTATTCAGGCCACATGAGCTACATGTATTCAGGCCACCATTTGTAACTTCGTCATAAATCGCGTGTATCCACGTGACAAACAGTCCGTCCCGTGATGTTCATAGTCTACATTTGTCCTTAAATTACAGCGTTTATATAAGTACATACTTGTACGCAAGTAACCAACAGCTCTAATGATGAACTGTCAACAGTATTGACGTATCGGGTCATAGTTCATTGTTACACAACAACAACAACAACAACAACAACAATTGTGTCACATATGATGTTTAATGCATTAAAGCAGTAAGTCGATATATTATACACAAACCCTACAAACATTTGAGATTTGATACTATGATATGAAAAGTCGTATATAAAATATATATGCTATTGAAGGTTCCGGATATAAACACGTAGCCAAATAACGGAAATACATATCCGTTCACGCTGTAACGACATGCCCATTGACTACACCTATATGAATTACACGACTGGTGTGCTGTAAAACGATACACTGAAATTTGAACTACAGGTCTAGAAGCGTTGCTGTCTAAGTTGGATTAGCTCATCGTTTGTCCAAACTTCACTGTATTAATAGGACGTAGAACAATGTTTTATTTGCCGAAGACTGTCTCCGAAATGGTTGGTTCCGCGAACTGGACCTAAATTATCACACGACCAATATGGATGACACTATGATGTAAGGTAAATGATGGGAGAAGTTCGTTCAAATGGTGGGCTGGTGGCCATTTCGCCTTGTGTCATTATTATCTCGTTATCGACAAAACAAAATAAGAATATAAACGAAAATATCTTTATTCGTCAAAGGACAAAGTCTGTGAATCATATGGTAAACCCGCTTAAATTCGCTTTTCAAACATTTCGCCAGAAAAAGGTGTCGGTTGCCACTATATACGATGGTCACATCACGTAGAGATGCGCACTCATCCCAGATTGGCGGTGTCTTGCCATGGCTATGTAGCAGTAAAGTCAAACATCTGGCATTGGTTGTGTGGACAAGACCAGGTGAAGCCTGGAACGAGATCTGGATTATCACTATATTGTCCGTGTACACGACTCCAAGTTAATTAATTAGTAAATACGATGTCTGACTTACCCCAACCTTTTCCACGCCCGATAACATCATGTAAATATTGATTAAGCAAGACTCCCAAACATTCCTCAGCTTCATGACATTTTTCAATGATATTTGTCACCTTTTTTCAAAATTGAAAAAAAAGAGTTAACCTCTAGAATTAACAAGATGTACCTATTGTTTGAGTATATAACATCTCCGGTTGATTATTTCTCGATAAAAGAACTGAAGATAGTTCATAATATTGAGCAAAGCATGCAATGCTCGGAGGATGCATGTTTTGCCGATGTGGCGTGCAGGATTACTAGCTGATTCCAAATTTCGGAGGAATATTGAATTACAATCAAAAACAGGTGCCCTGTGAACCTTGCTACCATACTCGAATGTTTGTTTACAACTCCGAAGCTGACGTAGTTCGCAATCAAAGTAACCTAGTATGCTGGTAATATCTGTAGAAATTCAATGTGAGTACAAACGAAGTATTTCGGAACATAGACTGCCAATACAGAGTGAAAATGAACCCTCGGTATAGCTCTGTCGATGTTTGTAGGAATGCATTTACTTTTGCTTCCTGCAGAGCAACAACTGTTTTAACCTCCTTGGTTATGGTTGTAGAAAGCCACCATAACTTTTAAGCTGGAAATAATGTTAAGATGACTCGTATGGGAACCTGCCATTGTGGTTTTGGCGACGAGACGTTTATTGGCAAACACTGAACGTATACTTTACGATTATTGATCAATACTAAGTCCGCTGGTTGTTTTAACGAATCGCGTAGTTATGTATGAAGTTCCTGCGGAAATGAACCGAATTATTAGAAAGGTACACAATATATTCAATAATCCTGTTCTCACAAGCGTTTAGAAGAACAATACTTAGTAAGATGTAATCAATGTTTTGCAATTATTGTAAAATACCCCTGCTCAAGCACCTTTCCGATCGCGATCGATACCTTTGCCATCGCCACCTTCACCATACGCCCCACTCTCAGGCAATCTGTCTATACGAAGCCACCGGCTAAGTCGGTGTGTGTTTGGGAAATAATGTCAGCCTATGATCTGGAAACTGTACTGCTCGGATAAATAAACTTTTTCCAGTCGTTCAGTTTTCTAGTAATGAAACTGGAGATATGTCTCTTTGTTTTACGTAGTATAACGCTCAGTGTCAGGGCTTTGTGTGAACATGTTTAATTGTCGATAGGTGTGTATGTTGGCACATTACCTTTCTATCTAAACCAACTCTCTCCGAAATAGGTAACACGGTAGTAAGAATGTTTGAGGGGAATCGAAATCTACCATACATCCATTTAAAACGTATATGTGATCTGAATGAATTGTTTCTAACGACATTAGCCTTCATCTCGGTGTTAATATTTTCAGTGATAGCTGACACATGTTTCTCTGCTGCTGGCTATTATCACAACGCTGTTTGGAAGGCAATCAATGTTTCGAGACAAAAACAACATCTCTCAATTGATTAAATGTCACCAATACGCCCACTGTTACATGCCCACTTCTCCTTCATACAGAGAAGATAAACTTATTTGAATTACAATTTGATTGTAAAACGCCAAATGACTGACCTGATCGTGGTACTGTTGCTATCGATGTGTACACACGGTCTTCCTCCCTCTCAACATATCGCGCAACAGCTGGTGACTAGAAGAAACATGTTGAGTGTGTCAAGTGTTGTAGCTAGTTAGTAGGCTTACCTGGTATTAAGTTAAACTAATAATGTCAATAACTGAGAAGAAATGTTGTTACAAAACAAAAGCCTTACTAGACGTCATGTAGGTCCTGTGACGAAATATCTGGTCGATGATAGGGTCAAAATAATCAAACATTGAATTGATCAAACGCAAAGCAAATACTAAGTATAGGAGTGGTGACCAAAATAGCATGGAAATAATTTCAAACTGTTGCAGAATTATATTTCCTATTTCTATAGCCCTTCAAGACCTCTTTCAGAATTACTGGTGATATCGATGATTCAACGTCAACTAGGCATACAGAGGAAACGGTCATCTATCTGTAAGCGATCTGTCACAACCGCCTGTCTGAACTAGGTCAGCCTTACGTAAACCATAAATACCTAGAAATAGTCGACCAGTTTGAGTGATTAACCGGTAAACCTGGTTCAAATATTCTCTATTTTGAGAATCATGAATACAAATTCTTCAAGCTATGGACTAAATACACTGAATAGCATACGTCATAGCCCAATTAGCCAAAAGGCACAAGACTATCACATGTAAAGAAATTGAAGAAATACAACCTGTTTATCATACAATCTTATCGGCTTTCAGTTGCTGCAGAAACCGTGAACAGGATTATCATGGTATATGAACAAAATAACTCAGAACAAGATCAATGATGTGTGTCAAAATGAGAGGACCTACTGACATCAATTTGGCGAGAAGAGATGTCTTGTGGGTCATAGTCACTCAGTCAAATATGAAATAGATGTACACGTGGAACGTGTGGCGATATACCTGTACAATGAGTACGCGAACTAGAAACATACTCGGTGAAGTATTAAATTAATGTACACGTGAAACTTGTGATAATATACCTGTTCAATGAGAACGCGAACTAGAAACACACTCGGTGAAGTATTGAATTAATGTACACGTGAAACTTGTGACAATATACCTGTACAATGAGTACGCGAACTAGAAACATACTCGGTGAAGTATTAAATTAATGTACACGTGAAACTTGTGACAATATACCTGTTCAATGGGAACGCGAACTAGAAAACAAAGATATTTAAGACTATATGAGTAATCGAAGTAAACTCAGAGATGTCTGATTTATTATGTCCCCATAGAAGTCAAGTACACGTGTTCTTTAACATGTTAATGTATGATGTGACAGTGCGATATGGTTCAATGAACATCAAGCTATATTTGATGTTACAATGTTATATTGTATACAATGTGATATGGTATAATGAACATAAAGCTATATTTGATGTAACAATGTGATATGGTATAACAAGCTATATTTAGACAGTGTGGATATATAGAATTAAAAATGTTAAAATGACAAACACCTTAACGCGCAAACACATGTACGCTGCGTGATAATTGCGTGTGTTTGGAGCTCCCATCGATGGCCGTTGGCGCAATTCATCAATAACGCATAAACGTAAAGCACGTGTACATACACGGGCCACTTCTGGCAGATTCAGAAATAGCAAAAGCATCCCTTGACATGAATTGCAGTTGAAACAGCATTGCATCATCTCAAGGCAACCATCCTAGTGTGTAACACCAAAGAATAGTGTATGGCTCTTAATCTTGTTAAGCTCACCTGATATGTAAAATATTTTTACTTGATATGAAAATGACAAGGTTTCCCACTGTCGTTTGACGCAGGAATGCATTCTGTATAACATTTTTGCCAAAAGTGGCCAGGCTCTTCAATCAGTTGTGTTTATCTCTCCGTTTTCCTCTTTACTGATTTTGAATGTGACCTTAAATGTTCATTTATATCTAAGTTTTAGCATTGCTCAGCTGTCATTTCCACCTCACATCCTATTCCTCTCATCATATCGCAATCATTTTCCTTGTCATATTCCTTCTATCTACATCACACTGCTGTCTCCTGAATCAGTACTCGTCTCGACATTTTGTTTTGCCAGTTGCTTTTCGTTAGTTTCCTCTTTACCTACTAACCCCCTCTTTACCTGCTAACTTCCTCTTTTTGAGCTTATGCACCAGATGCATTCCCCAATCCTCTTTGCATTATTCGTTTGTTTTACTCCTCTGTACATCGTCCTCCATTCATGTATAGGGACATCAAGTCATCTAGGAGCCTCACAGAAATGACCTGAAGTTGATGCCATATCCCATGCTTCCTGACAATGCCACTCAATGTGTCATTCCTCCACATCACTAGTTCCTCATGTCTTCACATTTTCTCTCCCACTCATGACTCTAACCATTTCTCATTTCTCCCTTCTCTTCATACAAACTCGTCCCTACATCTCTCACCACTGCGTCCTCTTACGTCACCACTTACTACATTTTTCCACTTTTATGACTTCTCGTTTTTGTTGCTGTTTAGAAATAAAAACGATTTTTCTTTATATTTTACAATATTTATTAAACAGGTTCTCTTCAAGCGAGTGTACTCCTTGTTTTGTGTGATTTGTCCTCGTCACAACCTTAGCTTTTGAGAAGACTGAACAAACTAAAATCTTATCTTGTCTTCTCCAGCAATATTACATCTTCCACCCTAGCAATCTTGTAATTTCGTCTCAGCTATTCCCATTTCCCCTTTCCCACAATTTTACATTCTCTTCTACCTCATTCTTCATGTTCGATCATCTCACGTCCTCCACTCGTGTTGTTTCCGTGTTTCTCCCTCTCTAAACGACATTTTTCTGCCATAACTTATCAATTCTTCCGACGACCCTAATTCTTTGTCTCTCCGTCTTCTCTCTTTCCATTCTCATGTCCCTATTTCTCTCCCACGTTCTCATGTTTTCCTCTTCTGTGACTTCATTCCACTTTTTCTGCGTTATTATGACGTCACTTCCTCCACTTTTAGGACGCGAGTTCTTCAATTTCATGTCCTCTCCCACGTTCGCACGTCCTCCATCCCGCCTCCTTCCCAGTCGAGCCGTCTCTCTCTGTACATCGCTAAAGCCGGCCAACCCGCCACCATGACAGTACTACGAGATGATGGCGGTAACAGCGCTCGATGATGAAGACAAGTCGATCGATAGCCTGAATGGCCGCGGGCTAGGTTAGATAGTACGCGCGCTATCGACCGGGAGCCGTCCGAACTCGTAACAATCTAATTTTAGAACTTCCACAAGCCCAGTGGAATACTGTACACGGCGATTCCAATAAAGCTCATTATCATACATTTTGCTTAACAATATATTTCTACATTTGATATCCATTTTGGAAGTTCTGTGGGTGTTATAAGAGCCTGTGAATGTCGTTTATAAATCCTTTGTGTGTGTGTGTGTGTGTGTGTGTATGTGGAAACATCACAATCAATTCAACATCTACAGATGCTACTCGGAGATAGTCGCTTATAAAATGGAGGCTATATCCGTCTGTATGTATACAGAAATTACTTAATTTCGCCTGCAGGACTAAGTCGAACCCAAAACAGCGTTAACCGATAGCTCATGGTCAAAAATCCTTCCGGTCAGGTAAATAGTACATTGATTTTCTACATCATTAACTACCACATCCAGGTATATTGAAAAACAAAAAAGGTTTATCATGATGTGACACGACTTTGTCTTGCATTAAGTTAATCTACAAAGCATAACTTGATTTGTTGCTTTAGCGACAGATTATGCAAAATTATATTTCATGGAAAGACATTCCATTTATTTCACACGGTTTTAAATACACATGCACTTGACGTTTTTTAAATCCAATATTGAACATTATTTTGTGTTATTTATTTATTTTTAAATGTGACTTTCTGTCATCTGTAGTCTATCCAAGGTATCAACACTGTAGGCCCGTAGCATTGAGACGGAAAAAAAATCAAATGTATGATGCAGTTAATTTATTTTAGCTCTACTCTATCTGTATCTTACTGAAATGTGTTAATATCTATGTGCGCCTTTTGAACAATCATTTGATTACGTTCAAAATGGCGCTACAGTACCACTGTACCTGACGTTAACAATTAACGTCAATTAGCAACGCGGAAGTTATCTCTTAGTCATCTAAACCACGATAACTGTTTATTAACATTACAGTCGTCAGACTATATCAAGTGTCAGACAGAGGTTAATTATCTATTGGATTTTAATAGTTCAGTAATGTCGACACAGAAACAAGCTACAACAATTCCTCGCTATCCGCCGGGATGTCCGCGTTCCCGCTTCGTCTGAAATACTATGTCCCATGACAGGATGGTAGAAATAGCCACCGTCCCTGCATTCACAATGTAGTCATCAATACCATGTACTCTTGATTTCTTGACCAAATCAACTTTAAAGAATTGTTCATTCGATACAACATGTTTTCATGGCCCACTTGGCTTGAGATAATGTTGAAATTTTCCGCCCGAGACAAAATCAGGTGCTTTGGGGACAGTTCCTCCAGTTTTACAATCCAGATTCATTAAAGAGTGATTTCATTATCTTCTGTTTGAATTGTAATCAGTAGACGGGACACATTTGAACATCTGCATGTTAGAGTACTGATCTCGGATACTGGTACAGACGTAACTACAGAGACAAATCAGGTGTGAAACATAAATACTGACATCGGGAGTAACCTTGTACCTTCACATCTACACCTGTATATGTGACGTAATAAGACATTCCCTGTAAAAACTTCTTTTTTTTTTATGTTGATGACTTCAAAATCAAAACATTTTTGCGAGATTATTTCCTTGCACGTTTAACATAAGGCATCGAGTTAACCAGAGGTAATCAAAGGTAGCGTAGTGCTGAGGCTAATTGTGAGATAGATGTAATTCCGACGGATGGGATTCAGGAGAGGAGTCAGTAGCTGGGAGTTCAAAAGGTAAGACGTTAATAAGGCTGGGAAGGCAGACAGGAAGGCAAACATGTGAGGCATTGGTAGGGAAGGCGGAGGTTGACAGAGGGAGGTAAACAGGTGAAACATGTGTAGGGAAGGCGGAGGAAGACAGAGGGAGGTAAACAGGTGAAGCATTTGTAGGGAAGACGGAGGTAGAGAGGTCAACATGGATGATCTTTGAATTGGATATGATTAGGGGGACACGGGTCAGTATTGAAGAGGTATGAGTTTCTTTATAATATTCATTTGAACTTATGTGGCCTGTATAGACCTGCATAACACGTATTTTCAAAATGAAAGACTTACTTCCGCTTCGATGTTTTTTGCCCGGTTTAACTTCCGCTTCGTTGTTGATTGCCTGGTTAACTTCCGCTTTGTTGTTGATTGTCCTGGTTAACTTCCGATTCGTTGTTGATTGTCCTGGTTAACTTCCGATTCGTTGTTGATTGTCCTGGTTAACTTCCGCTTTGTTGTTGATTGTCCTGGTTAACTTCCGATTCGTTGTTGATTGTCCTGGTTAACTTCCGCTTTGTTGTTGATTGTCTTGGTTAACTTTCGATTCGTTGTTGATTGTCCTGTTTAACTTCCGATTCGTTGTTGATTGTCCTGGTTAACTTCCGCTTCGTTGTTGATTGTCCTGGTTAACTTCCGATTCGTTGTTGATTGTGCTGTTAAACTTTCGCCTCGTTGTTGATTGTGCTGGTTAACTTCCGCCTTGTTGTTGATTGTCCTGGTTAACTTTCGCCTCGTTGTTGATTGTCCTGTTTAACTTACGATTCGTTGTCGATTGTCCTGGTTAACTTTCGCCTCGTTGTTGATTGTGCTGTTTAACTTCTGCTTGTTGTTTGTTAATATCAATAATTCATTAATTAATATTCGAAAATTAACGTTTCAATAATATTAAAAAAGACTTATAGATTTTAATAAAGGTCTTCTTCACAACGGTTTTTTTTCGTGTGTCAATGTACTTCGTATCATCTAAAAATTATGAATAGATTTAAGTAAAAGGTATGGTAAAACAGTCCAAGTTAACAACGCTAACGTATCGCATTAACAACCATCTTTGATGCATTGTATGTGTGTCTTCGTGAGCTAACGAGATTTTACAGTCTATTATTTGACAATAATTTCACCTCGTGAGCTAACGTGGTACACAGATCTATGTAAATAGAGATACCTGGTGTACTGATCTGTATGCAAATAAAGAATCTCGTTTGAACGAGATTTGACAGTGTTGCCTACCTATTACACTGATCTGTATGTAAATAGAGAATCTCGTTTGAACGAGATTTCACTGTTACCTACCTGGTACACAAATCTGATACTGGAGGTGCCGCTTTCTTTGATGATTGCCACAAACCGATAACGATACACCAGTGTAAAACACCGACGTAATACTTTAACACGATTTTGCCATAAGGAGTTGGCAGCTTTTCCATAACATACTGTAAAAAGCCAAGCTTCGCAACTGCTCGAGTCTACAAGGATTGGTTGTGGATGTTTTGTTGGATACAGTGATGTCCTGTAACTTCAGAGATCAATGCTGCAAGTGAATAAAGGATTAAATCTGTAATCACTAGATACTGGGGCTTATGCTACATAATAAATCTACAATCCAAATGAATATTTCCTGAATACACGTGCAAACGAAAACAGGTAGTCGATGCTTTTTGATTTGTCGATATTTTGTTAAATCAACAACCAAACCATTAAACTTCACTATCGTATCAGTTACGGTTAGATGGTGTGAATTTAGATGAATTCGCACTCACAAACAAATCGGTTAGTTTGGTAAAATCCATCGGGAAAGGAAACTTTGCGTAGTTTCATTGAATTAACGTAGGTATAAATTGAAATAGCTGTCATTGATATCAGATATGACACAGTTGTTAACGTAGGTATGAATTGAAATAGCTGCCAGTGATATCAGATCTGACACAATTGTTAACGTAGGTATAAATTGAAACAGCTGCCAGTGATATCAGATCTGACACAATTGTTCTACCTGATATTGTTTTCTTGACATTTCTTCGTTACGTTTATAACACATGCATTTCAGTAGCACAAATTTCCGAACGGCGTAATTTAGAGTCCTCGGGTCGCGTATTTGTGCCCAGACTCTATGTTATAACTTGGACATTTATTCTGGAAGCGTTCATTTCAAAATATGCTGCAGTGCATTTAGTTTGAATTCCTTATGTCGACGGGAGTTCATGTCTGGTACAAATTTATATAAGAATAGGTGATCAGATGTAGACAACTATGCAAAAAGGGTCAACGCAAACATTTGAGTAATTAAAAGAACTTCGAAATTCCTCCGCAAAGTGTAATTCATAATTTTGTTCAAATCCAACCCCATCTAGAATGTGCGCCACAGGCATATTACCACTGAAAACGTCCGAGAACGGTAAGCAAATCTTACCCAATGTATTTACTTACACAGAAGACAGTGTCTTTAAGGATTGCAATATCTAGAGTATCACCGCCTTAAAGTCGACAGGGCAGAAGTTTACATATTATTGAATGGAGTAGACAAATGTGAAATAGGCCAGATGCTGCAATCACCAATAGAACATTAAGAGGGGACTCTAAAAATAATTGTTAAAAGCAATTGTAACCCAGCGTTACACAATAAAAACTGAATACCAGGAAATTCAGTTTACCGGATAGTGTGAGGACCACTGGGATCATCCATACAGAGGAAGTAGTTCCCCTGAAAAAATCTGAATTCTAATTCAGATTGAACTACCCATTCAAATTTAAGACACTGAACGGAGGGGACACCTATTTCAAATAAGCAAAGACCTCAACAGCATGTAACAAGCAATACTGATACATACGCGCAATTATCAGTTACGTCATTACTTCAAGCGAAGATGTTACGTCACCTATTATATTATTCGTCAATCGTTGTTTAACTTGCAGTTAAAAATAGAGCATTTGCACATGCCAAATGTCGCCATGCACACATGCGTTCATACGTGCAGCGAAAAAAAAATCTGTCTGCGCGCTAAAAATAGTACCTAGTCATTAGGATGATATGCTGTCTAAGTGTGGCAGCGCGGATCCAGATGGTCACAATGAACCGAAATGTACACTATACTATACGGGACATGGAAACGTGCTGTATTATACAGAATTTACATCCATACATAGCATTCGAGCATGAACCATAGACACGGTTTGGTCGGCACTACTCTCAATTGTTGGAATTAAAATATAACATGCACACTATTGATCGGCTGGTGTGTGTGTTTCGCCTCTCCGCCATATCCACACATTTGGTCTGGCGCTACCAGAGTGAGGGGAGCCGGGAAAAAGTCGCGGATGGCGGCCATTTGACACAAACACACATATCAACAACGTAGTGGTAGGCTGGTGCTAAAATGGCGATCTCTGACGATCGGTGTGTCGTCTGTGTACTTCAATAGACATGTGCCTGTTGTCCATGAATGATATAAGGGCATCTCAATACTGATACATACGTATATATCTGAACAGTCGAGTTTGACGCTGAAACGAGAAAGAAATCAAATTGAAACGGTGATTGAAACCAATATATAAACTAACTATAATGTCTATCAGATAATTCTGTCTGTCCAGCACTCGCCCATATGTTGGACTAATAGGATACGATGAGCTATCGGGTATACTGTATCACCTCTAGGTTTTAATGCAAAATAAATAGAGTATTATTTACACACAGTTCACTTTACTGCAAGTGTTCATTCTATAGTAAAACATAATATGAAAACATGAAAACCGCACGACCCTGAACTTTAGCGTACATGCAAAAGCCCACTTGTTGTGCGTATTACAGTGCTAGAGATGCACAAGTGTCCCTCCTCTCGAGAAGTGATATCATTTAACATGACACACCAGTACATGGTATACTTGACATTCCTTTCTAGCATTCCTAGTCTCAGCAGTTTGAGGTCAATGAAAACATCTACAGTAAGTCAACTTAGCATTGTCCGAGTGTTGAGGATACAATGTCCTCTGATAAGTATCATATCCTGTCATGTACTCTTCGCTGTCCCCCATTACAGATCACACCACATGCTACTGAAACATTAAAACATATTTACTATCTATAAATATCTCAAAGATTGAAGCATTATCTTGACCTGTGTTCTCGTTTTGTGTAATTCATGAATCACGATTTTCAACAGCACAAGGGCGTTTTTGAACCTGGAAATGAATGAAATACCTCGTGATGTTGACGTGATGCGGAAGTGACATTTACACCAAATTCCGTGTCAAGGAAATACCTTGTCTCTCTGATTCAATACCTTTTCATTCTCACTTCAACTCGAGATTTATTGGCGATATTGACCTTTGACCTATATTTCTTTGAGCAAATTGACCCCTTGGCCCATTGCTATTGATATCATTCCTCATGGTTTCTGTGCAGTTGGCAAGGCAAGTGGTTATGTCTGTCTAGCTTGGAGTATTAGAAGCCATGATATATGTTTCGCCATGAATAATATATACACATTTCCTGGCGTGTGGAATAATGGTACACAATAGCTTTTTATGTCGACGTTGGATGTCTGAAACATCTCACGCTTACATCATGTTGTATTTTACCTAATGACAAAGGCAGTACTCGAACTACAAGTTCATTTGGAACACAAACCTGAACTCTTTTTAGTAATGAGCAAGCTACCAGAGCCGAATGCTTGGCAGGAACTACATAATGCATTGATATATTCATTTAGGTGACTCGAAACATAAAATTTAAAGTGATTATTTTGATAAATGCTACATTGAAGCTCATCTATCCCATCAGGAATCCTTTCCATGCGTACATCCAATATCCTTTTTCTATTTGTTCCAAATTTTCACTAAAATATCAAGTAATATCAATTGTGTATTGCTTGCCAAATCTACCAAATTGACATCATATTAACGACCTGAGGTATTTGCACAGCTCTTGCCCAGTAATCTAGATAGCTCGGTCTTCGTCTACAACATTCATTCCTTGTCCTAGTCCTGCACATGGACCACTACTTATCCTTTGTCCAGTATCCACATGGACCGCGATTCCTTCCTAACACGTTTAGATATGAACATCGTTTTTCTAGTATTTCGCATGGACTGCTATTCCTTCCAAACTGTTTTGAGTATAACACCACTTGTCCAGTATTCGGCCCAGAACAACATTACTTCATTACACTTGTTCATATAAACATCCGTTGTCCGTTTTTCAAAATGTATCTACCCCTTTCCCATTTACATTGCAGCATAAGGTCGTACCCAATATCACAGATATATTTGACTTTACCATTTCCAGAGATCAAGAAATGTGAAAGCTCTTTCATTTTCCTCTTTGTAACTTGGGCATGGTTCTAAGAATGTAAACTGTGTATGCGTTTTGTTCAGTATAAGGCTACTTCCTTGTGTATGAAGTTTGGTCAGGGTTTTGTTTTCATACAGGAACTTAGGTCATTGCCATATCTTGTTTATTTTGTATTCGTTGAAAATGTGGTCACATTTTAATTTATTTGTTTACATAATCATCCATGAAGCTTGATACTAATATCATTTTCTATGTTCACAGAATTATCCATGAAGGTGGATACTAATATCATTTTTCTATGTTCACAGAATTATCCATGAAGGTGGATTTACAAGTGAAGATAACAAACAGTACAAACCCGTGGTGTATAGTAACACTATCCAGTCCCTGGTCGCCATTGTTCGCGCCATGAGCACACTCAACATCCCGTACGGCGATAACGAACGAGAGGTGAGGCCCTTGACACGTGACCAACTCAAAATATTACTTATGGTCTCGCATAAAATATCAGAGAATATCATTGCAAACATTTTATTCCTTTCACATTAATGTTTGTATGCAATACGACAAAGACTATGATATCGACACAACTACTGAATGACTGATACATCCAATGGCAGCTCTTGCGACAACTGCCAGTCAAGGTCATGGGTATGCATTTGATGTATTGTCATGAAATACGAGCAGCCTCCACCTCTTACTGATAAAGTAAAATTGTTGAGAATGTCCAATCCAAAAATACCGGAATGGTTCATACATAGAAGAATATGAAAGACCAAAATAATTCTCTATGAACAGGGCTATACCATATACATGAATAGTTCTGCTTTGGCGCCTAAATATATAGAGGCTTATTTGCAAACAATTCTAACGCAAACTATTTTTTGGATTATTTATTATTTAATTGCAAAGTTAGATAAGAAAATCTACATAAAATGTGTTATAACTAATTTTCAAAAACAAAACAAAAAACAAACAAAAAAACATTGGTTTGTATGTCCTCATCACACCGTAAAATCCATTAAATCTCGTTTGTTGAGAAACAACTGGAGAGAAATTAAATAAATAATCAATTTATACAGTATTCTAAAACTCCAGACGAAATTAGATAAATAATCATTTCATGCAATATTTCAAAACTTGAGAGGAAAATAAGCAACCATAAATTTATACAATACTGTAAACCGCGAGAGGAAATTATATATAAATAATTAATTGATACAATATTGTAAAACTCGAGAGGGAATTGGATAAAAAAATCAATTTATACAATATTGTAGAACAAAACATTGCAAGCAACTGCAAGCTACTTTACAATTAGGCCATCACCTATTAATGACATGCCATTTAGTGTTATTCGCCTTAGAGTCCGTGTTTAAATAGAGGCACGTGAGGAAGGAATTATTTCTATGACTTTGTCATAATTGTTTAGATATCAACAGGTCAACTATATATATTATTGTTATCGACTAGATAATGGATGTTTTTGTTTGTTTGTTTTCCATGTAATTTAATCCTTTTTGGGGAAAAAAGAAATGTTTTGTACCCAAATGATGTCTCTGTTAATGTTCGTCAAGCAAACGTTGCCTAACAATCAGTAAGTGTATAGCTTTTCGGAATGATTAGCTATGTATCCGTAGATCACGAGAGCGTTTGACTGACAGGAAGAAGCAGGTATCTCGGTCCATCCGATGCCGTTGTAGATCTGTGTACATCTAATGCTTTGAACAGCGATATTTTGTTGGCGTATGGAGAGAGTGACTCATCCGTGTGCCTGCTAGAATATAGGAATGAACGGAGAGTCTCATTAACAGGCAAACCAAATATAACTCTCTGGGCTGGGCTTTTGGGTCCTGCTGCAGGGATACTCAGATTTTAAAATAGATACAGCTGCTGCATTACACGGAGTGAATCTATACTCTCCCACAAATTTAGTCTCTCTGTGTTGAGGAGGATCCTAGATATAGACCAAACGCCCCGCACGTGTGTGAAGAACTAGCTCGTGAGTTCACGAGGGATGTGTGTAGTAGCTTGTTAGAAGACGGAAGGTGATGTTTATAGTACGCCAAGAGGGAATTCATGATATAAGGACCATATGTTTGGTCAACAATAACGATAAATCAAGCGTACCTGGACAATGATTATCATTGTATTATAAACAGCGGACGACACAATACAAATACAGACGCGGATAGTAGAGACAGATGTTTACCTAGTTACTCACATTGACGGATGCGATTTTGCTATCTATATATACCCATAGATTATTTTAATGAACTTCCGGTAGTTCCGGATTGTCTATACATGTAATTGAAGAGATAAAGATAAAATGAACTCCAAATAGTTGCCCGGCAAAGGTATCAGAATAAATCAGATAAGTGTTTAAAATGTCCTGTCTGTTGCCGAGCAGAAAATTATGTATTAATAATAATATAGCTCTGATTATTATCTTATACAAGAGCAGGTCATGTATAATCACAGACGTAATATTAACATAGAAACTTTGTCTCATAAACCTTGATGTACCTGTATTAGGACGATATATAGACGTACGATGACATTTGATGACGACATTACATTTTTGGACATCACATACCATGATACTGCTGTAAAACCCTTCAGACTTTGGACATTACATTTTTGGACATCACATACCATGATACTGCTGTAAAACCCTTCAGACTTTGGACATTACATGTTTGGACATCACATACCATGATACTGCTGTAAAACCCTTCAGACTTTGGACATTACATGTTTGGACATCACATACCATGATACTGCTGTAAAACCCTTCAGACTTTGGATATGTCTTGTATAAGGCTTGTATGACAACAGACATAATTTAAACACAGAGAAACTGGATAAAGTCTCATACACACATACAGCTGCTTAAGACGCTATATCGACACACAATGTATTATGCTTACCTCTATATTATGTTACTAGTATATTAATTAATGTATTGTTATTGTTAGACCTACTGTCCTTACATGCCTCATTGTGTTTACATTTCTTACTGGCCAGATTTTGTTAGGTTTATCATATTAGCCTTCCGGTTATTATACTACTTCCTGTTAAACTTGGTTTATACCTTTGGATTGTTTTAAAACTTTCAACAACCCTATTGGTCCAGTAATGATTGATAATTGTATATATCCTATCCACAGATACAATGATTTTGTATATATCCTGATGTTAGGGCATTCACAAAACAGTTTTATTATGATGTAATCTTGAACTGTCATTTGTACAAGATATAACCATTTTTTACCGTTTTTATGCTCTTTGATAGCAATAACAAGGTAGTAATTACTGATTATGAAAAGTATTGGGTTGCATTTGATGAGCTAAACATTGCGGGGGGGTGATCGACATCCAAAGATCTCACAAACTGGTTGGCATAACAACCAGTGCCGGTTGCACAAAGACTCATTACCTTTGAGATCCATTAACCTAATTCTTCTGTAACAATGAGGAATTTATGAAATTTTAGCCTGTCATTAATCTTTAAATGTCTTAAAATCGAACGAAGACTAGCTTTGTTTTATATAAGCACGATATGAACAAATGAGTTAACGTCAAGCTTTTGAATTGGAATGAATGCGATATAGGTCTAAACGTTGTGATTTGCTGTATGATTCTGATTGTGGTTTTATTTTTTCCTTTCGACTACAGGAGACAAAGGTAGTATTATCATTGTAATTCCTCCACATCTCGTCAACACTTTGAATGCATTTATTTCTATTATTTTCTCACCGGTTTTGTAGAAATGGGCACACTTAATTGATAAACACATGCTTTATTATAATTAACCTTTCTCATCCCCTTCATACTCGAGGTTTTTTTCTGCAGTTAGGTTTTTTCTCTCGGTGATATTATACCAATTAACATAAGATCGTTCAGATACCACCCCTTACTGGTTTCTAGACCTCACAAAGTATTTTGATGTTTTATTTCTTATATAAATACGATATAGTGTATATCACATGACCACTTTAATATTTCACCAAATATTTTATTTTTCATTAATGATTTTATTTGCATTTGCCATGTTTCACCAACTTCGGTATTGTTTACACCTTATATATGATATAAATCTGGCTGTTATCGTAGAATTAAAACAAAGACTTTTCACTTGTTTGTCATTCACCGTCTTTCTATATTAATTAGCTTAACTAGAATTTCTCTATCCGTCGGTTAGAAACAAGGTTTATTTTTAAACAGTTTCTGATTGGCCTATTGTAACTAGATCGTAGTTGTTTTTTAACCAAATCGTTATTTAGTTTTATCCTACTAATGTTTGATCCACTATATGAAAACTTTTGACATTTTACTTTTTTTACTCTTTTCTTCCATGTTGTATTAGTTGAGAACCTTTTTATATCCACGGAACAGATTTTTTATTTTTTTTATTTTGATGGATGATTCATATTTCCATTGATATTGGAACTGGACTCGACTGCATTATAATGACATGTTTTTCACTCGATTCATTCCTATTATCTGTTGTATATTTAGAGACCGTAATATTCTATAACAATATATGGAACTTTCAATTTCTACAGGATGTTACACTACTTTTAATGTAGCTTCTCAGTCAAAATAGAAGAATCTAGTTCGTATCATGCTCGTGAGCTGATGAATACGGTGTTGTCACGAGACTAAATTCAATTCATGGGTACTTCAACATGACGTTGGCAAGACTTTATATCATAATAATTGTATACACACCAGGATGAAATACATGTCCAATCGCTCATTTTTTTTCTGGAATCAGTCAATCTTTCGTCTTTATATACATTTTGAATGTAAGCATTTGTGACCATGAATACTGGTCCCACCGGTAGGTATTTTGACATTTTAGTCTCATTAGACAAAATTGTCACGATATGGAGTGAAAGCAGTAATAGTTATACATGTTTCGAAATCACTGCATTGATAGATGCATTTATTCAGATGATATTGATCTATAAAGTTATGGATTTACTGTAAACGCACACATTTAAGCGGTAATCTTATTTTCATGCTTTTCGCGTTGAATAATTGCATCAATTACAGTTCTTTATACTATTTTATTACAAATTGTGCTGATGTGCCCATTTATTATTAGCTAATCTGCAGCTTTCTTAGACTTGAATGACTTCTCTTGTGGACTTGCACACTATTGTCTCCAACCACCACTGACGATTCTTACAACGTGAAATCACCAGTTTACGTTGTCTCTGATACGTTGTATCAGCAAACCGTTTATACAATCCTAGCAAACGGTTTAATGATATTAAATTAGTTTATATAATTTTCTGAAAATATGGAGAACATACAACACATCACCCTGTACTGATGTCAGTATGATGACATACAACACATCACCCTGTACTGATGTCTGTGTGATAAACATACAACACATTACCCTGTACTGATGTCTGTATGATGAACATACAACATATCACCCTGTACTGATGTCTGTATGATGACATACAACACATCACCCTGTACTGATGTCTGTGTGATGAACATACAACACATTACCCTGTACTGATGTCTGTATGATGAACATACAACATATCACCCTGAACTGATGTCTGTGTGATGAACATACAACACATTACCCTGTACTGATGTCTGTATGATGAACATACAACACATTACCCTGTACTGATGTCTGTGTGATGAACATACAACACATCACCCTGTACTGATGTCTGTCTCGTGAACATACAACACATCACCCTGTACTGATGTCTGTATGATGAACATACAACACATTACCCTGTACTGATGTCTGTGTGATGAACATACAACACATTACCCTGTACTGATGTCTGTGTGATGAACATACAACACATCACCCTGTACTGATATCTGTCTCGTGAACATACAACACATCACCCTGTACTGATGTCAGTATGATGAACATACAACACATCACCCTGTACTGATGTCTGTATGATGAACATACAACACATTACCCTGTACTGATGTCTGTGTGATGAACATACAACACATCACCCTGTACTGATGTCTGTCTGGTGAACATACAAAACATCACCCTGTACTGATGTCAGTATGATGACATACAACACAACACCCTGTACTGATGTCAGTATGATGAACATACAACACAACACCCTGTACTGATGTCAGTATGATGAACATACAACACATCACCCTGTACTGATGTCAGTATGATGAACATACAACACATTACCCTGTACTGATGTCAGTATAATGACATACAACACATCACCCTGTACTGATGTCTGTGTGATGGACATACAACACATCACCCTGTACTGATGTCAGTATGATGAACATACAACACATCGCCCTGTACTGGTGTCTGTATGATGAACATACAACACATCACCCTGTACTGATGTCAGTATGATGAACATACAACACATCACCCTGTACTGATGTCAGTATGATGAACATACAACACATTACCCTGTACTGATGTCAGTATGATGACATACAACACATCACCCTGTACTGATGTCAGTATGATGAACATACAACACAACACCCTGTACTGATGTCTGTATGATGAACATACAAAACATCACCCTGTACTGATGTCTGTATGATGAACATACAACACATCACCCTGTACTGATGTCTGTCTGATGAACATACAACACATTACCCTGTACTGATGTCAGTATGATGAACATACAACACAACACCCTGTACTGATGTCAGTATAATGAACATACAACACATTACCCTGTACTGATGTCTGTGTGATGAACATACAATACATCACCCTGTACTGATGTCTGTATGATGAACATACAACACATTACCCTGTACTGATGTCTGTATGATGAACATACAACACATTACCCTGTACTGATGTCAGTATGATGAACATACAACACATCACCCTGTACTGATGTCTGTATGATGAACATACAACACATCACTCTCTACTGATATCAGTATGATGAACATACAACACATCACCCTGTACTGATGTCTGTATGATGAACATACAACACATTACCGTTTTAATACCTTTAGGGCGGAAATGATCTTTAGAAAATACCCCTGTGTCTGATTTATCGAATAGAACAGATTTATCCACAGGCGCCTGCTACTATAGAGTAGGGGCAAACATTTTTTTCTGATAATAATAACTAGAAGCAGACGCCTGTGATTTATTGATGAATGTTTCCTCCCCAATGTGTACAATGACGTTATTGATCTTGGGTATTCACATAACCAGGATCATTACACTCGAAGTTCACCTATGGGAGGATTAGCCTCATTTTCATTTATATAACACTATTGTATGTGACATTCCTGTTTTGTTTTCCGTACTGTGTAATATCATTGAATATGAAATTTTATGTCTATCTCAATGTTTGAATATGATTTTCATCCTCATTTACACGTTTCGAATACTAGAATCCCTACTTTCTTTCCTATGTAATAGAAGGAAACCTATCATTTTTGCTGTTTCAATACGAGGATCCCTATCAATTTTCCTGTGTGGGGGATCACTAATGTTTCCTGTACCATTGTTACCGTTTGAATACGGGGATCCCTACTGTTTTTCCTGTTTGAATATGAAAATCGGTGGCCTGACAGGGTCTCGCCGTCTCGCGCCCCGCACGGCTCTGTGACACTGACTGTACACATACACCACACACCAGCCAACACTCTCTCCTGTCCATACCATAATCAATGGTCGCCATTATTTCTCAACCGGCAGAGTTAGGGCTCTTTATTGATGGAAGATGGCAGGCTGGTTGGCATGGCAACCCATCGAGAGA
Source organism: Pecten maximus (assembly GCF_902652985.1). Classification (NCBI taxonomy): domain Eukaryota; kingdom Metazoa; phylum Mollusca; class Bivalvia; order Pectinida; family Pectinidae; genus Pecten; species Pecten maximus. The sequence goes on along the minus strand of NC_047025.1, from coordinate 18,421,681 downwards.
ATCATTCATTAATGATAGGCAATCTCATTCACAGGTAAACCTAGAGGTTTCCGTCTTCTCTGATCATAACAGTGCCTCTATTACCTATATCCATGTCTTTCTAAACAAATGATTATGCATAGGAAACGACTGCAAGTCCATCCACATGCACTTGCTGGAAGCCATGTTCCCATCCCATAATACGCTTACTAAACGTTGTTGCTGCTACTGCTGCTGTTGATGCGGTAGTAGTGGGCATTTCTGATTCTGACACGAGACGCGGGAGGGGGCGCGGTCGGTCCCACACACGTGCCTAGACTAGGGTTATGTTTGTGTCTATGCAGTCATTACACTATAAATATAACATTAGCCACTGCGTATGCATGGTATGTTTGTCTTTCTCGTGTTAACAGGCGATACTCTGAGACCCGCACTTGACACATTGAGTAGAGTGTGAGTAATATCACATGTTAGCCTATTAACATTTAGTACAGTAGCGGCATAAGATATGGCCGATATTTAAAATAGACGTACAGAGGGGCAAAATATGGCCGATATTTCATAGAGATGGCGTATAGCTCAGAGGGGCGTAATATGGCCATAATATCATATAATGCAGAAGAACAAAAATACCGCAATATCGACATGGATTAATAGTTAATGTAGAGGGGCATTGATATCTTTCTATATTTCATGCAAGTGTCGTAAAGTAATGCAGGGCATAATTTCTGGCCTATATTTCATACAGACGTTGTATACAGTACAGAAGGGCATACATAGCTAGCTGACATTTCACTAGTTTCACAGAGTTTTCATACATACAGACGTCGTCACTAGTTTCGCAGAATACTGTAGGGCATTTCACACGGATCTCCATTAACAGCTGGTTCGGTAGTAGGCCATATCCGGCCGATATTTTTCACAACACTGCATATATTAATAAATGATGTGTATTGACACAATGGTAGACGAAACAACGTCTTTAAGCTTTGCCTCATTGTTCTAGAAATTGTATTTTTCGTGTAATAGTAACCCCCTGTACAGGGATTTTACCTATGTCCATGATTAACAAACCTATTGTATAATGAATTTTACATGATAGTTTTAATGAATTACGGGTACTTTACGACGGCTACTATTTTGAAGGAGAATAGAGCTAGACGTATCTATATTAATAATTCATGGTGGTAGTGGCCAATACAGGGTAGGTTTGTGGATATAGTCATGTAGATAATGTTTATATGATATCATGTGGCGAGTGACCTCATTACTACTAATAGGTAGTCCCAGGTATCAACAGTGTACCATAAAATATCATCTATGGATAACCATACAGTTTGTAGTATTGCTAGATAACACAGAAAATATTAAGATTTTGGAATACTTAATATCGCTATTGATCACATTCGGATGAATGGGATTTCATAGATAATAAATATATATGTCTGATATACCTTGAATATAAGGTAAGGATGCGTGTGCAAGGAAGATATAAATTAGAAGAACTCGACAGGATGAGAGACATGGGATATGTTTAATGTTTAGATCAATGTATAACTATTCACAATAAACAATTAAGAGGAAAAACGCATGTTTATATAAATAAATTTGAAATCTATTTTTATTAGTGTTTTATTTCGACTTATCCTTTCGAAACAGCATATTCTGATCTGACCTTGGGTCAGCATATTCTGATATGACCTTGGGTCATATATTCTGATCTCACCTTTGGTTCTGTATATCTTGATCTCACCTTTGGTTCTGTATATCTTGATCTCACCTTTGGTTCTGTATATCTTGATCTCACCTTTGGTTCTGTTTATCTTGATCTCACCTTTGGTTCTGTATATCTTGATCTCACCTTTGGTTCTGTATATCTTGATCTCACCTTTGGTTCTGTATATCTTGATCTCACCTGTGGTGCTGTATATTATGATCTCACCTTTGGTTCTGTATATCTTGATCTCACCTTTGGTTCTGTATATCTTGATCTCACCTTTGGTTCTGTATATCTTGATCTCACCTGTGGTGCTGTATATCTTGATCTCACCTTTGGTTCTGTATATCTTGATCTCACCTTTGGTTCTGTATATCTTGATCTCACCTGTGGTGCTGTATATCTTGATCTCACCTGTGGTGCTGTATGTTATGATCTCACCTTTGGTTCTGTATATCTTGATCTCACCTTTGGTTCTGTATATCTTGATCTCACCTTTGGTTCTGTATATCTTGATCTCACCTGTGGTGCTGTATGTTATGATCTCACCTTTGGTTCTGTATATCTTGATCTCACCTTTGGTTCTGTATATCTTGATCTCACCTTTGGTGCTGTATATTCTGATCTCACCTTTGGTTCTGTATATCTTGATCTCACCTTTGGTTCTGTATATCTTGATCTCACCTTTGGTTCTGTATATCTTGATCTCACCTGTGGTGCTGTATGTTATGATCTCACCTTTGGTTCTGTATATCTTGATCTCACCTTTGGTTCTGTATATCTTGTTCTCACCTGTGTTGCTGTATATTCTGATCTCACCTGTGGTGCTGTATATTCTGATCTCACCTTTGGTTCTGTATATCTTGATCTCACGTTTGGTTCTGTATATCTTGTTCTCACCTGTGGTGCTGTATATTCTGATCTCACCTTTGGTTCTGTATATCTTGATCTCACCTTTGGTTCTGTATATCTTGATCTCACCTGTGGTGCTGTATGTTATGATCTCACCTTTGGTTCTGTATATCTTGATCTCACCTTCGGTCAGCATATTCTAATATCAGTCTGTAGTCCTGAAACGATATCCACTTTTAGTTTGCAGTATAAATGTAGAGTTACTTGTTTATATAGTTTGTCTATTAAAATAGTGGTTTTCTAATTTAAACTGTATGTACCTATTTGTATATCTCAAACGCTATTCACTGATTTGTGTATTTGTTAGTAAGGGTTGTCTTTTTAAATCATTGTGTAGGAGTTTGTCTACTTAGAGCCACACATAGTCATACAATTTTGTCTTTTCAAAACGTTAGGTAAGGGGTAACGTTCCAAGGGTTGGAGCTTAGATTTATTTGTATATTTGAACGTTAGATATTGGTAAGCATTTCCGTAATACCGAGTTTGGTCTGTGCTATACGAATCGTAATGGAATCACCATCCACGGTCATAAAGTCGGTAATTGGTAATAGAGCGCCCTATTCATTAATAACAAATGTCTACCATAATATGACCTCCAGTTCAGATGGTGACCTTTTATATGTTTCAGTCTGATGCAAAGATAGTCCTGGATGTGATAGCCAGAATGGAGGATACGGAACCGTTCTCAGAGGAACTTCTGGCCGCCATGAAACGGTTATGGGCAGATACCGGTGTCCAGGAGTGCTTCGGGAGGTCGAATGAATACCAGCTAAACGATTCAGCGAAATAGTACGGGACTTTTATATTAAACCTGTAGATGTATGCATGTGTACTTAATAAGGATATTGTTAATTTGAATTGACGAACAAAATGCTTCATAATTTACTAATAAAATATTTCAGAATTAACTTCATTGACCAACAACAGATTTCAGCAGGATACTGTTTAATAACATACATTGATGAGAAGAACAATGTGTGATCATCTCTTCACCTCTTATACCAGACGCTGATATGACATTTGATGTGCTATGTTTTATATTTCTTCTAGAGGTCCTCACTATAACAAAAAAGGATTGTCTAATATGCAAAATAACATGGTGAACTTTAGCTGCTAGATGTCACATAAGTCCAGTACTTACGGCTCCAGAAAGACCCACTGGGTTATTCAACATGGTGTTTTTTCTGTAGCCACGTTTTCGTAACACGTTTTGGATTCAGACTACCGTATAAATCAAAATAGTGATCATTACACCAGGCACACATTAAAACAATATATACAGGATTTGACGAAAATTGCAGAAAGGTCGCTTTCATGTTTTTTTTCTAATAAAACAACAAAATATAAATATATGAAGAAATGTGGTGATCACACTATATGACGTGAAAATATCGGAACATTTCTGTCCGCGGATGAATTGTAACATCAATTTAATGACCTAACTCAACACTTAAACTTTCGCCTCATTCAGGTTGCAGTTGTAGGATAAGGTATTCATTTCATGAAAAGGTCATATAAGTTGCATAATTCTAAATGACAATGCATTTAATGGGGCGCAGGCTAATGTCACATCATGTAATGATCCGAATACCATGTAGAATTATAAATAGTTATCATCTTAATAACGTGGGTTTACTAGATAGTGTTGGCACCCGTGGGACTAGTGCTGGTCGCAGGGAGTAACTATACACTTTTGGTAGAGACTCCATATTTCTGTCAGCCCGTAACAGCACTACCACAACAATGTATACACTAAAGTTAGTGGCGAATCTTGCACGTTGCATATGTTTGGTCCGTTTTGACAGTGCAGTTTTGAATTTCCATAAAATATGGTCAGTCACGGCAGTATGCATACAATCACCAAAAGCATCAGGCTGGTTTCAGCCAATAGGGTTCTCACTTCGAGTTTAAAAACTTGTTAGTCAGTATCGTTATCAATTTAGTACTTATTCATTGATTCCAAAGAACCATGAGAATGTTTAGGTTGTGTTCGACATCCGGGTCCCTGAAAATGACCGCCTGTTTCCATTTGTTGTTATATATCGCACAGATAATGAGAGAAAATCACAAAAATAATTCTTGTTTCCATTCAGTCATGACAAATGTCATACTTGGCATGAACACCTTAAGAGTTTGATTAAAAAAACTTACATGCGGCGACTTTGTCGGTGCACAGATGACGAGCTTGCTAAACTGAAAACTGACAATGTTATATCAATTTAAGTATCAATAATTTGGTCAGTTGTTTCACATTTTATGTTGAGTTAATTAAATAACACCTATCATAGAAACCCTGGCTATAATGTCAACAACATTCAAAAAAGAATATTCTAACGTGTCTTTGTTTTCTTTTACAGCTTTTTAGATGACTTAGACCGATTAGGATCAAAAGATTATATGCCTACAGAACAAGATATATTAAGAACAAGGGTTAAGACGACTGGCATAGTAGAAGTACACTTCTCTTTTAAGAATTTAAATTTCAAGTAAGTATCATATCTAATAAGAATAATTTAATCTTGGAAGTAAGAATTTACAAGCTTAACCCTTATTGACGGTTCCGTCTTATACATGCTCTCGACTTTACCTTTATATCATGTCCTTTGTAATGGTACTTTATTGGGAAAGTATTCGTTTAGAAGTCGTATTTTCAAAGTCAATTACTTCCTTAATTATTCTATTCAGAAGTTTCCTTACAGTCATTGTCCACGTTTACCATCAGATTAATTTTCAATTGCCGTTATCAAATTCACTTTAATTATTTTATTTTATTTTATTTACTTTTTCACAATAGCGTTACCTATATAAAAATCAAAGAAAGATATTGATACTAACAGATTGATTGTTTGTTTTTAGATTATTTGATGTAGGAGGTCAAAGGTCTGAAAGGAAGAAGTGGATACATTGTTTTGAAGATGTAACAGCAATTATATTTTGTGTTGCTATGAGCGAGTACGACCAGGTCTTACACGAGGACGAAACGACAGTAAGTACAGCAGCATAGTCACGTGACTTGGTGGAACGTACAACATGATAATTACTAATATTTTAAGAAACCCCATGTCTGATACTAATGAAGTCGTGAAACTGTTTTTTTCTTTCTTTCTTGTCATACCTCTGAATTTGATACACTGGAGAAATGATTGGCTATTGATAACTATTTGTAAATTGCTATTTAGTATCACTACCAATGTGCGAATGTAAAAATGCCAAATGCAAAGTAAAAATACCTTCATATTATATATATGAAACCTATTTCATAATATACGATGGTATTAGTTCTGTTACACACATACTTGTTTTGATATCTAGCTACATATAGTATAAAGTGCGCTCATTATTTCACTTAACAGCAATAGCACAACTTAGAATGTCTGTTAGGTCCCATAAAATTAACAGCTTCTTCAGCCCTTGTTTGAAAAATCCCATTTATTTTAGATTACTGCAATACTCGTTATGCAGTTTTTATCAATGAGTAGATTGTTTAAAACATCAATTGAAAATCCCCACAAATAAAAAAAAAATAAAAAAAATAGATGTGACATCACCTCTCTAAATTGTTTTTGTTCTTCCTTTGGTATATTCCTTTGCTCTGCTACGCTGAGTCTCGTTATATCTACATTGTCCAGCCATCTTATTTCTTACCCATTTGTCATTCCAGAATCGAATGCAAGAGAGTCTAAAGCTGTTCGACAATATTTGTAACAACAAATGGTTTACAGATACCTCCATTATTCTGTTCTTGAACAAGAAGGATCTTTTCGAGGAGAAGATCAAGAAGTCATCACTGACCATCTGTTTCAATGAGTACACAGGCAAGTATCACGATCCAAATTGTCTGTACCATGAGTACAAAGACAAGTGTCACGATCCAAATTGTCTTTACATTGAGTATAAAGACAAGTGTCATGATCCAAATTGTCCTTAGAATCAGTACAAAGACAAGTGTCATGATCCAAATTGTCCTTAAATTCAGTACAAAGACAAGTGTCATGATCCAAATTATCCTTAAATTCAGTACAAAGACAACTGTCACGATCCAAATTGCCCTTACATTGAGTACAAAGACAAGTGTCATGATCCAAATTGTCCTTACAATTAGTACAAAGACAAGTGTCATGATCCAAATTATCCTTACATTGAGTACAAAGACAAGTGTCATGATCCAAATTGCCCTTACATTGAGTACAAAGACAAGTGTCATGATCCAAATTGTCCTTACAATGAGTACAAAGACAAGTGTCATGATCCAAATTGTCCTTAAATTCAGTACAAAGACAAGTGTCATGATCCAAATTATCCTTACATTGAGTACAAAGACAAGTGTCATGATCCAAATTGTCCTTACATTGAGTACAAAGACAAGTGTCACTTGGGGGCATCGTATTCTGAAATTATCCTCTGTCTTAATGTTTAGTAACTTAATGAATTATTTTCATGGACTCATCGTATTTCTAACAATCACGGATTGTACTTCTTAACTGTACCTTCGAAAGAGACAATAAGTACGATTTTGTGGCTTAGTGAAGACCTGAGAATCTATGTATGCAATGGTTTGTACAGAATATTTGGTGTAACCAATACCAGTAAATTAACTAGTAAATTACATGTGCATTCATTTTATTTGTATCTGGACAAGAGTCGTTTGAAAAGCAATTATTTTAAATGAAATTCCTTTGAATAGTTAAAATGGTAATTAAAACTTAAACCGTTGACATTATAGCTCATTATATTAACATCGTCTTCTTCAATGGGAAACCACATGCCGAGTAATATATAACCAACAAGAAAACCAGACTTCTATTTCCTAGTTCATAACCCGAATCGACTACCTTGTGCTAAGGACATGGCTATCTTGATCACAAGGGTGATAAACTGCTATAGGGACTAGATCTACAGTGTCGTTATTACATTCCAACCAAAGACGTTTGTTTGACATTTCTTTTGACACATTTCAAGTATTATGATCAACTCCTATGGTCATTGTAGGCCCTTAGCATCACTAACATGTCCTAGAAACACGAAGCAAATGTATGATACAGGCCAACTCTGCACTCATTTTGAAAGGTGCTAATATCTTATGTATGTTTTGTACAATTATTTGATGCTCACAATTCTGTTTTAAGGAGAATTTAATTCCGATACTAAATCGTGCAGTCTGGGGATGACCAAAAGTCATATTTCAGATCTAGTGTTCACGGATAATTTTATCTCGCTAGATTTGCTAGAAATTACTGATTGCCTTTTTTTTGCCTTCACAGGAAACCAAACTTATGAGGAGGCAGCTGCTTACATTCAGGCTCAGTTCGAGGCTAAGAACAAGAGTTCATCGAAAGAGATCTACTGCCATCAGACGTGCGCGACGGATACCAACAACATCCAGTTTGTATTTGACGCCGTCACCGACGTTATCATAGCTAATAACCTGCGTGGATGCGGATTGTACTAGAAGTACTGGGACTGTTCCTAGGACTGGGACCCGGCGAGGTCACTGGGACTGTTCCTAAATCATCTATATACAGATCGGAAGTGAGCATGTGTTGAGATTTTTATGTGCAGTGTAAGAATATGTGACCTTAATTTTAAAAATAAAATTATGAACAAATACCAATTATGGCGATGCCTGACTGCTTGCAGAGACAGATCGGTTGACAACAGTAGGAATCTTTTGTCAACACATACGGTGTGAAATCAGAGCGGGTGACATATTTAGAGAGATTGATATCTCTTGTGAAAGACTATGTGCATTGGACTGCTCTCTCTCCCTCTCTCTCGCTCTGGGTTCAGAGTGACACGTTGCTATAGAGAGTAAGAAACATACTACTAGGCTACCGTAGCATTCTGTTCTCTGAACTACACAGTAGCCTGATGAAGTCAGTATTGATCGAACACTGCGTGGTTCCTCATAGACAGGCGTTGAGGCAAAAATCGGTAATCAATACCAATATGTCACAGCCATCTTGGATTAATAGCACGGCGTCATACACCGGAAATGACGTATGCGATGCGATATCCAAATAAAACAAACTGCATAGCACATAGACAACTCAAGAAGAAAATAACAAAAAGGACCGGACGTGGATGTATCATCTTCCTGTAGGCTTCTGCATGAGAACTTTAATATTCTCGTAACGATCAATATATATGGTTTTCTTTTCTTTCAGCCTTGATACCACTCTGCAGCGTCACATGGTAATATATAATATATATATATAAATAAATATATATATATGCTGTATTATGTGATAGCGGTGAGAGAAACGTGTAGGCCTGTGAACAAGCGACAAATACATGTATCTAATAAAAGGTATTATTTAGTTTGTAAAAGGCTATTTCACTTACATGTGGACAAACACTGAAGTTTGTCGTGCTATTTAACCATCACCCACTCGAGCTGTGCACACCGTACCTGTAATTGTGTAAACTATATGTAAAACGAAAGTGGTGGAATATTTGCTATAAATGCGTGGTCCTATAGACAAACCTAATCCATTCTATTCTTTCAGCACCTCAATGTTTCTTAATTGTTTCGTAATCATTAAAGTTAAAATATGCATACAATTAGATCAAAATTCTAAAACAAAAATCTAGCATAATGAATAGAGATAACTTTAACGGGACAATAAGAATAAAAGTGGGGATCTCTCTGGATAAAGTGCTTCGTTTTTCTCTTTTATCAAAGTGCATGTTTAAATCTTGTTGTATAAGAACACATCTGTCCATGTGTTCTGTAAGTGAATGGATTGAGTGCCTGTACCGTAGCTTGCAGTCACATTCTCTAGTTCAGTGTATGTTTGTGTCATATTTATAAGCAAGATAAATTATAGTGTATATTTGTGGATATTTGTAAGTGTTATCCTTTTTTTTAAATCTTGACATAAATGGAAATATATACAATACAAAATAAGTATTATGTAACTCATAACAACCAGTTTATGAATCGTGATCACCTGCTCTAGCACTACCCTATATTGGGACCATTAAAGCTTTGGCAGTTTGCCAGAGTTATAAAAAGAAAACGGCTATCTAGCCCTCTTAGGACCTGCCAAGCTTCGTCCTTTATGGGCCAGGAGTAGTGGGAAACTAGCCCCTTGGTACTTGTAGATTGATGTTATACATTATAACGAGGAGTGGGGAGGGTTTCTAAGTATAAGGGTGGCTCTAATATGTCCTGACATCATGTCATACTATTATGAATTTACATATCTCTGCTTCTACGGATGTACCTGTACATATACAGGTGATTATATATTTACCTCCTAAATACACTACTCCTGTGGCATACCATGATGTACTTGTTTCCTTTGATGCAAACAGTCCTGGACACGGTAGATACATTTTATAACTTGATGTCTCATGTAACTGTAGTGGTAGACGTGTATAGCCAGTCCTGTTTTCATTTCCATGACAAGAGTAAGTTGAGAGTTACCTCCTCTTTGATGAGAGTTTGCAGATCAGCTTATCCGAAAATAAAGAATGTTTTTGACCATGATTAATTGACAGGTCTACCGCCATTACCGTTTCCATGACTACCGTGTTATTAACATATTTTTACATCCATGTTTAATATGCTAATTGATGAGATCTACGTAGTCCAGCTGTCATGCGCATAGCGACTTAATGGAAAAGCGCCAGAGATTTGTTTTTATTTTGTGTTTTTGCAACTGAAACATCAACCTAGCAAATGAATATGAAAGAAGTGAAAGTAAATCGATATGATCTTGAGAATGCCGGCATTCTCAGTCAAGTTCGCTTGGGGTACATTAAGTGCTCGGATTCGTATATTTTTGAGAAGTGATTTTTAAAGTCTTTGACTTGTGGAGATAATTCACTTCCGTAGAAACCGTGAGATTCCGATGATTTCATGGAGAATTATTGAAATCACGGGCAGGTGCAATTTATGTTCAATTTAACGTTTGTGAACAAGGCTTTCATAGAAAACGAAAGGCCCAAGTTATGGGTGTCAACGGTCGAGTCTCTGAAGTAAGGACGCACAGCGCCTCTAGATACATCGACCATACAATGCTCAGCCAGTCAAAAAAGTACCATCAAAGAAAAATGTATGGCTTGTCATCTCAGACGTTCTGCGTTTTTATGAGGTAGAGACCCGTTGGCAAGATCGATTTTGTGTTGGATATAAAATCATGGGGCAGATAATGCTCAGAGAATTGAAGCTAGGGAGGGGCGGGGACCAAATATTTAAATCTGTACATGTTACTATAGTGTATACCGAGTGTTGCTGATGTATGTTGATTAAGACGCTGGCACTGTTAGCTGTTTTATGTTAGTATGACATAAACGCTCAAATGCTGTATTATAATATATATATTGGTGTACGTAATACCATGCACGCCAACTGCCAGTCTCTTCTGTCGAGTTTATTGTCATCACGCATGCGTCGAGCGGTTGGTCGGTCATCACGCACGCGTATGCCGGTTGGTCGGTCATCACGCATGCGTCGACCGGTTGGTCGGTCGGCTTATTTATTTATTATTGGTATATTATAGAACTGTGCAATATCTGATTGTATTGTGATTCTAGTCGATGTGTTATGAAAGGTGGGTTTTATCAGGACAGGAGGATGTGCGTGTGTGCCTTTCCTCTGTTGCGATCGATAGGGTTAATTAAATGTGTGTGGAAAAACTAGTCTATTTTTCTTTTCTGTGTTTGTTGTTCATTATAGACCACAAAAACAGATCGAATGATTGTTATGATAATATATTACATCATATCGCTTTATATCACAATTCACTTTCTTCTGCTTTCTCTGAATTAATAAAAACAAAAACAAATACCCTGCAAAATATCTTTCTACTTATTCCGTGTATAGCTGACGTCCACGCGACAGGAGTATCCTTACGTTCAGTCTCGGGAGATCGCTCTACCATTGCAGTAGTGGTTTTGAATCGGTTTATTAAGTATCCTTTGAAATAGATTCATGACATGATAATTATTCATTAATTTATCCATAAAAAGTCCCTATACTTAATTTTTATTTGAATGTCGACATTGGTGTACCTGTATTTTAACATTGACTATACTAGTACGATATTTGCATGAGTAAAATCTTGGCATAAGAGGATGTACGATTATACAGTAACGTGTGGTAAGTGTACCTCCTTGGTGTGGCTTCTCAGGAGGAAACAATACCGACACACGTAAACAACTTGTATGTTTTAACCGTTTTTGATTTGTTTTTCCTTTAAGGAAGTCATTAATTTGTAGTCGCCAGCGCACAACTTTACGTTACCTTCCATTCATTTGTACATTGACAAATATTGTGTAGATTCAACAGCTTTCCGATCAAGATTTAACTTATTATTAACTTACTTCATTTGCAACGGATTTGTGCATTATCTCAAATTAGAACAAATACACATGTGTGTGTTTGTGATTTAAATCTTGATTGAATTTGTTGAATTACGAACCCGATTTAATGTGAATTTACTCCCCGTTACGTGACAGTATAATCTAGGTAATGAATATTATCTTAAGAACTTAGATTTGATTTCTAAATCAATATTTGGTATCGGCGTAACTATTGTTTTGCTTGAGTATGTGTTGGCTACGGTTGTTGATTTTACTAAAAGGTCAAAGGTCAAATGTGATTATCATGATAAACTGTTTTTCTTTTCTCACCAATTGAATATATATTATATATATATATATCTATGTATACTGTTTCTATAACAACAGTGATGTGTTTGATGGAGATCAGCCGAGCGTTGGTGTGTTGACAGATTACAATTTCAGTTGCTAGTTTGTGATTATGCTAATTCGATGTTTACATTAAATTTGTTATGCTGAATATTCGTAACTTGCTAGAAATCCTACAAATAAAAATACCACCTATGTGGAAAATATATCAGTTTCCCTTCAAGTTAATTGCGACAAAAATAATGCGAAACAACGTCAGAGGTTCGAACACGTTAGCCGCTCTCCTCGTGCATTTACCGAAGAAGGCAAAATCAAAAGCGTGTCCATTCAAATGCTTCATTGACGATATGATCAGGATGACACTCATTTTGCCTGGTATGAAGTTCTGTCCATATCCTGTAATTCATGTGAATGTATTGCCATTCCGTCATACTTTATAAGAGTAACTATCTGTGAATTCTGAAATCCTTTTGAACATCAATAGCATTCTTTCGGAAAGCATTAAATCAATAGTGTATAACCAATTTATCTACTTTCAAAATATAATGTTAACTGGTTCCACAAACACCTATTTGTTTGAACTTTGACCTCTTGGTTTGTCATTATGCTGACTGTGAGTTGGTAGAAAGTTTGCCAAGTATGTCTAATTACTGTTGTGTACCCATCAACGCTTTAGTCTCCTTCAGTATAGTGTCCTTACTACCATCAGTAGTGTCATGGCGTCATCCGAATCTTACCTGCGATTCACAACAGCAAACCTAAACTATCCAATCAGCAACACATTCACTTACTGTTAAGCCACATCCTGTATCAATCCACCAATCGTCAGTCAGTCTATCTATAGTCACCCACACACACAGGAAGTGACGTACAACCTCGTTTTAACTTAGACCGTTAATCATTTGAAAGTCAGTCTGATCCGGTGGTGCGTATTCCCCGACAATGTGTACCATCATTAACAATCGCCACAAAACTGTATCGCCGATCTCTTCATAAGTTGTAGACGAATTGCAAAAATGAACAAAAACTTGTTTGTGTCATTGTCCCTATCTTAAATTAACTTGAAATAAAACCTAGCATTTTATCATAAAACTGTCTTGTCGTTTGTTTCATTTATAGTTCACATCTCTATACATAGTAAGTTATTATAGTTCATATCTCTATACATAGTAAGTTATAATAGTTCATATCTCTATACATAGTAAGTTATTATAGTTCATATCTCTATACATAGTAAGTTATAATAGTTCATATCTCTATACATAGTAAGTTATAATAGTTCATATCTCTATACATAGTAAGTTAATAATTTCACCCGAGAGATATCTTCTCCTCTATAACACCATAGTTATTCTGTATCTTTCGGTTTGGAAACAGGAAACAGGATTACTTGAAAAGAAATCAAGACAAAATTACCGGACAGAACATTTTCGATTCTTAGAGGTTTTAAAACCGCTCACTTCAAAAGACGTGAACTTCTTTCGTTTATAATATAATACAGGAAACCTTATCAACTGTATAAAACCATCCTGACTTATAATGTATGACAATGACAAGGTCTGCCTTTCACCTATAAAGGCAGACCTTATGTTATCTACACACGTCGAGCATGGAGCCAGTGATATTTTACTTTAATTATATAAGCAATATTCGCTTTTCAATAATTGACAACGAGGACTCTCAACCAATTTTATCGAATGAAAATCGTGTTTCGTTTTGAAGTTGATCTACAAACAGCGGGTCCCATTCAGTTTGATTTAAATCAGGCGTGTCTCAGTAGTGAATGATGCACGACCTCGACCTATTGGAGGATTATTTACAAATACAAAATATACAAGAATATGTTTCAAAATTCTTATTTTGTAACAAAAGAAATGAAACTCTCAATGCACCTCATATCTAAAATAAACTATACAGAGCACAGACATCAACAATCATGGATTATATAATTATACAGAACAGTGATATCAATAATCGTGGATTATATAATTATACAGAACAGTGATATCAATAATCGTGGATTGCATAATTATACAGAACATGGTGACATCAATAATCGTGGATTATATAATTATACAGAACAGTGACATCGATAATCGTGGATTATATAATTATACAGAACATAGTGACATCAACAATCGTGGATTATATAATTATACAGAACAGTGACATCAATAATCGTGGATTATATAATTATACACAACAGTGACATCAATAATCGTGGATTATATAATTATACAGAACATAGTGACATCAATAATCGTGGATTATATAATCATACAGAGCACATACATCAACAATCATGGATTATATAATTATACAGAACATAGTGACATCAACAATCGTGGATTATATAATTATACAGAACAGTGACATCAATAATCGTGGATTATATAATTATACAGAACAGTGACATCAATAATCGTGGATTATATAATTATACAGAACATAGTGACATCAATAATCGTGGATTATATAATTATACAGAACATGGTGACATCAACAATCGTGGATTGCATAATTATACAGAACATAGTGACATCAATAATCGTGGATTATATAATTATACAGAACAGTGACATCAATAATCGTGGATTGCATAATTATACAGAACAAAGTGACATCAATAATCGTGGATTATATAATTATACCGAACAGTGACATCAATAATCGTGGATTGCATAATTATACAGAACATGGTGACATTAATAATCGTGGATTATATATTTATACAGAACATGGTGACATCAATAATCGTGGATTATATAGTTATACAGAACATGGTGACATCAATAATCGTGGATTATATAATTATACAGAACATGGTGACATCGATAATCGTGGATTATATAATTATACAGAACAGTGACATCAATAATCGTGGATTATATAATTATACAGAACATGGTGACATCGATAATCGTGGATTATATAATTATACAGAACAGTGACATCAATAATCGTGGATTATATAATTATACAGAACATGGTGACATCGATAATCGTGGATTATATAATTATACAGAACATAGTGACATCAATAATCGTGGATTATATAATTATACAGAACATAGTGACATCAATAATCGTGGATTATATAATTATACAGAACAGTGACATCCATAATCGTGGATTATATAATTATACAGAACATGGTGACATCAATAATCGTGGATTATATAATTATACAGAACTGACATCAATAATCATGGATTATATAATTATACAGAATATGGTAACATCAACAATCGTGGATTGCATAATTATACAGAACATGGTGACATCGATAATCGTGGATTATATAATTATACAGAACATAATGACATCAATAATCGTGGATTACATAATTATACAGAACTGACATCAATGATCGTGGATTATATAGTTATACAGAACAGTGACACCAATAATCGTGGATTACATAATTATACCGAACAGTGACATCAATAATCGTGGATTATATAATTATACAGAACGGTGACATCAATAATCGTGGATTACACATAATTATACAGAATACTGACATCAATAATCGTGGATTATATAATTATACAGAACAGTGACATCAATAATCGTGGATTATATAATTATACAGAACATGGTGACATCGATAATCCTGGATTATATAATTATACAGAACAGTGACATCAATAATCGTGGATTCTATAATTATACGAAAACAGTGACATCAATAATCGTGGATTACATTATGAAACAGAAGAGTGACATCAATATTCGTGCAGTACATAGTTATACCGAACAGTGACATCAATTATCGTAGATTACATAATTATACGAAAACAGTGACATCAATAATCGTGGATTATATAATTATACCGAACAGTGACATCAATAATCGTGGATTATATAATTATACAGAACAGTGACATCAATAATCGTGGATTATTTAATTATACCGAACAGTGACATCAATAATCGTGGATTATATAATTATACAGAACAGTGACATCAATAATCGTGGATTATATAATCATACAGAATATTGACATCAATTATCGTGGATTATATAATTATACAGAACAGTGACATCAATAATCGTGGATTATATAATTATACCGAACAGTGACATCAATAATCGTGGATTATATAATTATACCGAACAGTGACATCAATAATCGTGGATTACATAATTATACAGAACAGTGACATCAATAATCGTGGATTATATAATTATACCGAACAGTGACATCAATTATCGTGGATTATATAATTATACAGAACATAGTGACATCAATAATCGTGGATTATATAATCATACAGAATATTGACATCAATTATCGTGGATTATATAATTATACCGAACAGTGACATCAATAATCGTGGATTATATAATTATACCGAACAGTGACATCAATAATCGTGGATTACATAATTATACCGAACAGTGACATCAATAATCGTGGATTACATAATTATACAGAATATTGACATCAATAATCGTGGATTATATAATTATACAGAACAGTGACATCAATAATCGTGGATTATATAATTATACAGAACAGTGACATCAATAATCGTGGATTATATAATTATACGGAACAGTGACATCAATAATCGTGGATTATATAATTATACAGAACAGTGACATCCATAATCGTGGATTATATAATTATACAGAACAAAGTGACATCAATAATCGTGAATTACATAATTATACAGAACATAGTGACATCAATTATCGTGGATTACATAATTATACAGAACAGTGACATCAATAATCGTGGATTATATAATTATACAGAACAGTGACATCAATAATCGTGGGTTACATAATTATACAGAACATATATATGCGTGAAGAATAGAACTACGTGTATTATACAGAATATGATTTGAGGAAAGGTATTTTCGTAACCGTAAATGTCATTGTAAAGTATGCAACCAACTATCAAAATTTGATTTAGTTTGCTAAGATTCGAAAATTTTGAATTTTCCATGATGTTGAAGAAATAATCTGCCACCCACCGTGGGAAAAAAACTTACCATAATTTTATTCATTATTAAGCATATGCTGACCTAAAATATCACAAGTATATGATAGTGCAATAGTAAAAGTCAAAACTATTTTGGACATTCATTTAAAGACTTTTCGAATAAATTGAGTTACGAAATAGTCCGAAATGGTTTCATTTACAGACTTTTGGAATAAACTTATTCATGGAAGAGTCCGAAGTCGTTTCGCGTTTTGACACTCCTTTCCCTTTTTTTCACCAGTTCAAACATCGAAAAAACACTGACGCACCATTTACCAACAATGACAACTCACCCCAAACTAGTTTTTCTCTCTTACTTTATTGAAGGGAAAAGTTAATGAAAGTTATATAATTTGTTGAAATTATGAGTGTTTTGCACTTCCCAGTCCAGATATCTTAGTTTAAACAATATTTATTTATAATCAAGACAAGTGAAGAGCTTATATTAATCCATTTCCCTCTAAGGTTCGGCATATTGGTGATTAGTATGGTGGTACAAATACTGTTTCATAATAATAAACAGAAAATAATTATTTTGACAAAAAGGTAAATTATGGTGAAAAGTGATGAACAGTGGCGGAATACAAATAAATCTATGTTATAGCAATCTAATTGGAGAATAGAATACTTGGATATATAATTATGTAAATTATTTATGTTAATTAATGATGTCGATGGGGATGTGGATAAATTACGATGAAGCTAAGTAGTTCATAAATATTTAGTCGAACCTTTTGGAATGTAATATAAAATTATGTACAGCTTCAATTATTATTTCATTTTCTTCATTTGACAAGTCTGGGTTTCCTGATAATAGAATATCAGTATTCAGATCAAAATTTAAACTAAATACAAACTGATTACGCTGATTAATAAATTTTTCACACATGAATAAAAAGTGAAAATTATCTTCAATATATCCACATGAACAGAAAGGGCTATCCGTTAGATTTCTGTTAAATAAATGTTCTTTCAAGTTACTGCAATTTAAACGAAGTCTAGTATGTAGTATTTGTAAGTTACGTGTGCCAAAATTTCTATAACATGGTGGGGTTTTAATGTCTTTATTTAGGTATTTTTTTAGGATAATCAGAGAGGGGTTGTTTCTGATGTCTGCCGGTATAGAATTCCAAAGTTCGATTGTTGAAGGTAAAAAGGATGTTTTATAATAATTTGATTTAGAATGAACAGTTAATTATTGATTGCCTTGTCTGGTTCTGTAATCATGCAAATCTGAATGTTGAGAAGGAACAAGTGGGCAGAGATATTCTGGTGTTATTTTGTGAAACATTTTGTGAAACTGAATAATTTTATGTTTTTTCCTTCTATCCGATAATTTTTCCCAGCATAGATCGTTGTATAATAATTGTATATTTACAAGTTTAGTGGCCCCCGTTACTATTCTACCGGCCTCTATTTGAACATGTTCTAGTCTCTCAATTAAATATAGTGGTAAAGAATCCCAGACGACATCCGCATATTCTAAGATTGGTCGTATAAAAGATGTATATAGAGTTTGTAAAGAGTGTCTGTCGAGAGAGAATTTTAATTTCCTGAGTATTCCTAGACGCTTGGAAGTTTTACCTAGAATATAATTAATGTGCTCAGTCCAGCTAAAATCAGCAGAAAGATATACACCAAGATGTTTATGAGAGGTTACGTTTAATACAACTGTATTGTTCATTAATACTGGAGGATGGTTTGGCCTGTTTAATTTTTTACTGACTAACAAAGACTCTCTTTTAGTAGGATTAAAGGTAACCAGCCAATTGTTAGCCCAATTATCTATTTTCGCTAAATCGTTGTTTATCAACTGATTTGTTATTATGGGATTATCTATCATCATGTAAAGAGTGGTGTCGTCCGCAAAGAGTTTAATTGTGCTGTTAATGTCGTTAACAATGTCATTAATGTAAACAAGAAATAATAGTAGTCCCAGAATGGATCCCTGGGGAACTCCTGCTGTAATTGTTTTGTAAGATGATGATTTCCCGTTTATAACAACCCTTTGATGTCTGTTTGATAGATTATTTTTGAACCAATCGATTAGCTTACCAGAAATTCCCGCCCGTTGCAATTTGTAAAGTAGCCCTTTGTGCCAAGCTCTATCGAAAGCTTTACTTATATCACAAAATATAACCTGAATTTCTTTACCATTATCAAGAGCCTTACCGATATCATTAGTGATAGAAATTAATTGATTTACAGCAGAATCTCCAGGGATAAAACCGGACTGTGACTTCGTGAAAAAATTAGTTCTGTGCAGAAAGTTATATACATATTTAAAAACACATCGTTCCATCAACTTGCCCAGAATACTGATAAGTGATATCGGCCTATAGTTGGCAGTATTACTTTTGTCACCTTTTGTAAAAATAGGGGTTACATTAGCATTTTTCCATTTGTCAGGATAGTAAGACTATTGGAGAGATTTATTAAACAGCAAACATAATGGTTCAGCAAGCTGGTTTACACCTTCAGTTAGAAACTTAGCACTTATCAAATCTGGACCAGAAGACTTAGAGGAATCTAAAACACTAATTGCATCTTTGACATCTTCGATAGTTAGTATAATATTGCGTAGAGTTTCGTTAGGATGGGTCGTTTTGTGGAGGGGGAAACAAGTTATCGTCGTCTAGATGTGTTTGTTCAATGAAGTAGTTATTAAGTAGGTTTGCTTTATCAACGTCATTAGTGTAGTAGGTGCTATTTTCGATTAAGACAGGAATACAAGATTCTTTGTTAGAAAAGTTAGTAAAGTTCTTCGCAATTTTCCACCAATCCCTAGTGTTAACTGATTTTTCTTTGAGTTTGTTAGTAAGTTTGTTATAATAGTCTATTTTAGCTTGTCTTATAGAATTTACACATGCATTACGGGTTTGCCTAAATGTAGCCCAGTGGTTTGGATTATTTGTTATTTTTGCCCCTCTGTGTGCTCTTTTTCTAGATCTAATCATCTTACGTATTCCATTGTACATCCATGGTGGGTCATTATTTCGTATCCTGATATTTTTATGGGGGATTGTGTTAGTAGCTATTTCTAGAATTTTGTTAGTTAAGTAAGTGCAACTATCATTTACATTGTTATTTTCAAAACGGTCTTGCCAATCAATAGATTCTAATATTTCCCTATAATCTGAGAAGTCACATTGTTTAAAGAGCCATATATTTCTCATCGTGTTAACAGGTACTACATTGTTTTTTAATTCATGTACATATATATTGGATTATCTATTCTGATCAGTTGCCTTCTAGTCACTTCATGTCTCTATCATCACTGACGAGTCCTAGAAGGACGAAACAGCTGTATGGTGTCCCTATCATCACTGACGAGTCCTAGAAGGACGAAACAGCTGTATGGTGTCCCTAGCATCACTGACGAGTCCTAGAATGACGAAACAGCTGTATGGTGTCCCTCGCATCACTGACGAGTCCTAGAAGGACGAAACAGCTGTATGGTGTCCCTCGCATCACTGACGAGTCGTAGAAGGACAAAACAGCTGCGTAATACAGTTTAATTAATTTTAGCTCTCATGTATATAACGCTCCTGGCTTCTTTTTTGATGTGCTAATATAGTCTACGCTTCTGTTACAGTCCTAGTTAATTATTCAACTGTTAATCGCAGAAATTAACCTTTTAATATAATTACCTGTTTTGATGGACAGTCATTGGTTGGTTTATGTGGTTACGTAGATTCTGAATGTTGCTAATTGTTTAAAAAAAAACACCCGTTCCTGGTTGTTATATTAACAACCAGAAACGGGTGTTTTTTTTAAAAGCGCTTTATAATCGATTCCAATGTTGTATCGGTTCATAAATAGACAAGAAATGATGTTACAAATCAAAATTGGACAATTCCATTATAACTTTAGTTCCTGACCCCAAGTACCTGTAGATTGATATTGCCCCTTCATGACTCTGGCCATTGACAGGATTTTAAACATCATAAAGAGATATCTCTATTTAAATACAAATATCTATTTTCAATTAAGATATCTATATATATTAAGTAATTATGGAAACAATGTATCTGTCTTAAAAAAAAATATATATATATACCTCTATTTTTAATTCAGAGTCGTCTCTAATTTAGATACAATATCTGCATTAAGTGTTTAAAAACTCAATTCAACAAATTACAAAGTTGCAAAAACGTAGACTTTCACTTAGATTAATATGTTTATCAAAACTTGTCCTAACACCGACTTCAGCTCTTTACATGGAAAGTAAAATATTGCCATTTGAAGAACGAATTCATTACCACCAGGCTTAATGGTCTACAAAGCATTATATAATACCCCTCCCATCCCACCCCCTACATAACAAGAGTTGTCAGACGACAACACTGTTCGAAGACTGGGTAAACATTAGGATTTTTTTAGAAAGGTAGGTCAAAGATCACGTTCAAAGTCAGAAGGTTTACTGTCTATCCACTAATGATATACAAAATGTAGTTAGACATTGAAAAACTACATCAATGAAATAAACGTAAATAATAACATATAGACCAAATAAGTTACTTATATAGCATGGCCAATCATTTAGAAAATCACTCTTTTTTAATCTAGATCAGCTAGCTTATAACGGTGTTGATTCAGCGAATAAATTAACATAATCTAACTAGCGGTGTACGCTGCTTTACGTTACAGGTCTTTCGGACCTTTTCCGCCTGACTGATCTAAGCGTCCGAACGCTTATTTTCCAAGCGTATAGCCGACTCAGTTAGAAAAAAGAGAAAATGGAGAATGGCAACAATGTGGAGTTCAGAACAAATTGTTGCAGATTATGGCGATCTGCAGGTAATTATTTTAAAAGGGCACAGCAAAGACAGAATTAATACACTCTTTCTGATATGTATGAATCTACAGATATATCTTACGGAAATGCAAAGTCGCAATTTTACTGAAAATTGGTCGCTACTGTACAGTACTGACAGTAATAAACAAAATAGAAAGTAAATATTTGACTGCCCCAAAAGTTAAACTCTTAGATTTGTCCTGATAAAGACTAGAAACAATGTAAACCTATAACATCTGCATATAGGCTACTACACAAACTGGCCCATACTTCGAGCCCCGTTTGCTCAAAAATTATAGAATATAAGATACCCAACAGTCTAGGCCCAAATGGCTGTAAAATCTTGTCCCGTTAGGGGAAGCTTTTTATTATAAACAAAAACTTTAACGTATATTTTAGAATTAAAACATAAATTTAAACAAAGTTGAGAGAGAACTATGCGACGAGGAGGATCTTAGGGGGGTCATGTCAAGTCATTACGCCTACCAACCCTCGAGCTGTAAGCAAATAACATTGGGACAGTGAGAACAATTGTCGTACTTCAAATGATGTAAAAGACGATCCATTGTGCCACCAGGATAGCCAATCAAAGGAAAGTCTGACTTAAGACCAAAGTTAAGGCTCACAAGTTGGGTCGTCTTATGCATACATTACTAATCCATTCAATGGGTAAAAATATTACCCCATATCAGCACGTTGGGACTGCATGTTGAAACAAAATTTTGTGTCATTTTGCTTACCTTGACCTCATTTGTAAACAAGCCCACATGGTCATAACACTGGTGGTACGTATATCAATGCCACATGTGGAATGTAACACAGGGTCGACACTCTTGTATTGTCAATTATTGTTGAAATATATATATCAGTAAATTGGCAGAGGAACCAGTGTGTGGCAGAGCCAAATCCAAAAATTGGTCCTCTCTTTGTACAACTGAATCTATCATGACTATTGCAAACATCCTTATCTTGCAAGAGTAGAATTTAATAAATCTGCATGCAATTAGCTGCAGTTTTTATGTTGATAATAAAATTGAGAAGTGGTAGTTATCGAGCCTGGATATTTTATGGAAATTGTCATGCAAACACACACACTTTTGACTAGTAATTGTCTTTGATTTCATGGCAAAACATGTAAATATGTACATTAGTATATGTGGTTCATGAGTCATGATTTTGTGTCTTGTCTTATTGAGAGTTAGAAACTGTAGCTAGTTACTTGTAAGTTATCGCAAGTATTTGAGGGTATATGTATCAAAACATTTCTATATCAGTGTTAATGTACGACTGTTTTGTATTTCCAAGGCAAGGTCTATGGCTGTCGACTGTTTGGGACTAGTGACAGTAATAGCAGGGTAAGTGTTATAATACTCCATTACTATACCATAGAGATGACATCTTTTGTAGTACTTAGTAGAGCTGTCACCATATACACAAGCCTAGCATATCAAAATAGACGAGAAATATGTTATATGGTGTGTGTTGATGATAAATGAACTGATATTGTATATAAAAGTAAAAACTCTAATGAAAGTGTTGTTTTGTATCATCCTCCTATAAAATGGCATAATTTTATCAAATTAATTATGAGTCAGTAAATATGGAATCTTGCCTACTTATAGCAATGACTTCTCAATCTATATTCTTGTGCAGAACAAACCTTAATCTTATTAAATCAACTTGGTTTTTTCTAGTCGAAAGGCACTGACCTTTGTTGACTTGACGAATCCCACAGAACCACTGGCCAGGCATCCAAGACAAAGCAAGTGGGAGAAATGGGACATCAATTGTGTCCAATGGAATCCTCACCCATCACATGCCCACAACTTTGTTACAGCAGTAAGTAGAACCCCAGCCCCTCAAGTACTGTGGAGCCCGGCCCCTCATACAAGTACTGTGGAGCCCAGCCCCTCATACAAGTACTGTATGTAGAGTCCGGCCCCTAGACTACGGGTCTAGACTATTTTAGATTATAAATATAAACATTTTCCTCATCAGTATATGCAATTTTGTTGGCGTAGGATTACGTAGTTCTGTCTCAATCCTGCCTTGAAAACGAAAGTAAAAAAATTCAGTTTTATCGTCGTGGAAATTTACATGCGTCCACAGAGATATTATCTACATGTCTTAGACTCATATGTTCATCTTGAGTTCATATGCAGGAACATTTCATATAAGCTTAAAACCAACCATGTTTACGTAGTCAAATGTTTACAATTCTATAAATAGCTTTGAAGCTAAACATTCCACAGAATAACTTCAGATGTCACGTGACTAATCACATGATCATCACTTATCGGCCAAAATGGCGGTTATGTCTAATGTAACTAAACCAGCAATCGTTCAAAGTTTCATATTTATTTGTATGTCGCTAGAATACGTAAGAAATATCAACAGGAATTAAAGGCAAGTTGTAACAAACTACATTGCCATTTTTTCATGAGGATTTTATTAAATAAGATTATTATTTGTTTATTTGAAAATAATCTAACGATTATGATCCGTGACTGATGTACTGGCGTCTTGTTGGTCAAAACTGTAGGCCTATATATGTCTCGTCCGACAGCGTGACCGACAGCACGACCACAGTTTTCTATCGGAGATAAAATATTTGCATTTTCGATGTTACTAGGGGTCATAAAATAGATGTTTGCTAGGCCTAATTAACATCTTATAATATAAAGAAAAAATCTTGGGCTGTGTACATCTAGGATTTTATCTGCATGTTGTACATGTAACTGTTGATTGACCAATTTGTCCTTCAGTTGATTTTTTTCAAAGTTTACAAGCAGCTTTACTGATTCAGAAGTATATCAATAATCTTCCACAAACATGAAAGGAAAATGTCTGGGAAAGAACTATACTCCGCTCTTGGAAAGTTTTCAATAGATAAATATGTTATACATGTTTTCTTGAATATATATAGAATAGGAATAACCAGATTAATACATTTCATCTGATACAAATGTATCTGTCTGACTATAAAATCTAATTTTAAATTTTTTTAATTTATGACCTCAAACCCTGACGTTTCTCAGGGCCTTTGGCCCTTTGATTTTTGTTTCCAAATAATAAATGTATCACCTTTTTGCTGAACGTTAATCTATCATACAAGTCTACCTTTAGTTTGCAGTCAAATACATGCATGACTGAATCTCCTGTAAAAGGCCCACTTTTGCTTGTTGTAGTGTAATGAGCGGTTGGACCTGTTTGCATGGAAGGATGGTGTCTGTACCAATCAATGTATGATGAAGGGTCATACCAGAACTGTCAGGTAAGTTTTGTAAGATCTGTATGATGAACTTAGGGCTCTTCCTGATCTGGCTGGTAAGCTTGGGGTCCCTTCAGAGGGCTCTTCCTAATAAGACTGGTAAGCTTGGGGTCCCTTCAGAGGGCTCTTCCTAATAAGACTGGTAAGTTTGGATCCTTCCAAATCTGTCTTGTAAACTTGAGGGCTCCTGATCTGTTTAGTAAGCTTGGGGCCCCCCAGATCTGTCAGGTTAGTTTGGATCCCTCCACATTGGTCTGGTAAGCTTCATTCACATGTCAGTGTAAAGTAGCGTGTAGTGTATATCCTTAAATGTCAAGGAACACTTAAAATGTCCCCATATATCGTTTAGTGTCATGGAACTCTTAAAATGTTGTAGTAAATATTGTGATTTTTATTAAGTTTAAAAATTCCAATGGTTATTGTTTGTAATAACTGTCCTCAGATGGATTTTATACGGAAAAGGTAACCTTCTACATTAGACTTTTTAGCTCACCTGGTCCGAAGGACCAAGATGACCTTATGCCATACCGTTGCGTCCGTCGTCTGTCCGTCTGTCAACAATTGACTTCTTCTTCATAACCACTGATCAGAATTTGACCAAATTTTGTTAGAAGCATCCCTATGGGGTGTGGACTCAAAATTGTACAAAAGGTGGGGCTGACCCCCCAGGGGTCTGAGGGGCAGGGCCAAAAGGGGTCAATTTGGCTCTATTAATATAAACGACTTCTTCTCTGAAACCAAGCAAAGGACATCGCTCCTATTTGCCTGGTAGCATCACTATGGGGTGAGGGTTCAAAATTGTACAAATGGTGGGGCTGACACCCTGGGGGCTTGAGGGGCGGGGCCAAAATGGGTAAATATACCTATATTGATATTAACGACTTCTTCTCTGAAACCAAGCAAAGGATATCGCTCCTATTTGCCTGGTAGCATCACTATAGGGTGGGGATTCAAAATTGTACAAATGGTGGGGCTGACACCCTGGGGGCCTGAGGGGCGGGGCCAAAATGGGTAAATATACCTATATTGATATTAACGACTTCTTCTCTGAAACCAAGCAATTGATATCGCTCATATTTGCCTGGTAGCATCACTATAGGGTGGGGATTCAAAATTGTACAAATGATGGGGCTGACCCCCTGGGGGCCTGATGGGCGGGGCCAAAATGGGTAAATATACCTATATTGATATTAACGACTTCTTCTCTGAAACCAAGCAATTGATATCGCTCATAATCATATTTGCCTGGTAGCATCACTATAGGGGTTCAAAATTGTACAAATAGTGGGGCCGACCTCCCTTGGGGCTGAGAGGCGGGGCCAAAAGGGGTCATTTTGGCAGATTTGACAAACAACTTTTTCTCTGAAACTAAGCAATGGATATCTCTCTGGTAGCATTCCCTTGGGTTAAGGATTCAAAATTGAACAAATGATGGGGCCCACCCCCTTGGGGCTGAGGGGCGGGGCCAAAAGGGGTCAATTTAGTTAAATTGATATAAACAACTTCTCTGAACCTAATCAATGGATATCACTCACATATGTATGGTAGCATGGTCATGGGTTTGGGATTCAAAATTGTACAAATTTTAGGGTTGACCCCACCAAGGGGCTGAGGGGTGGGGCCAAAAGGGGTCAATTTGGCTAAATTGATATGAACAACTTCTTCTCTGAAACAGCTCATATTTGACTGGTAGCATTCTTTTGGTTAAGGATTCAAAATTTTATAGAGGAAGGAACTGACCTCCCGGGTGCAGAGGGCGGGGTCAAAAGGGGTCAATTGGTTTCAGTGTTTTTGTTTGGCCTGTTTTACTGCCGAATATCGGCTGTTTCCCCTAGGCCAAAAATGTTGTATTTTCCCAAAATTTCAATGAAGTTTCCCAATTATCAAAGTTGAAAAAATTGTTTTTAAATGTTTCTTTTACCTTTCCTGACATTTTTTTAAATGATAACATCGCGAGTTCCGAAGCCATAAAGTATTTTCCAATCCTAACTAATATGAACGTTATCACTTCAAACATGCAACATCATCCCGTAGACCTAGAGGCGTGCGATCTTTGTTGTTTTAGATCTTGATCATTAAAACGATTTGTAATAGATGTCAGTGATTTCAAGCGCTCAAATAATGCAGACATCGTAAAACTGAATACTGACTGAAAAAATCCATGAAGGTCTTGTTAGAATTAGTGATACATTATTAAGGATACTGATAGTAATTATCCAAATCATATATTGATATAATATATAAGTATTCTACTCAAAAATATGTGTACATACAGCCGCCCTGTGCGGGGCTTGCTACATTATCAACTGTAGACTGACTAGGAGGGATTTCTTATACCCTGTCAGAGTGCAGTGCATGCAGGGTATGAATACTCATTCTTACCGGGATTTGCCACCTGAATAGGGAGCTTTCGTTGACTGATTAAGAGGAACTTGTTGATCTTTTCATAGGATTAAAACAACGAATTCAGAACTTTACTAGCAAGAATTGATATCTCACCATGCTGGCATAATATGGGCACATGATGATTTTAAACCACTCATAATGTGTTCTTTTTGTAGCAAGTGATGTTTAGTTTAATAATGCTGAAAACATGATGAACTATATATTAATAAATTTATTTGACAAAATTAGTACTTTTTTTTTTTGGCAATTTGGTATTTTCCCAAATTTCTCAAAATGTTGATGAATTTTCCCAACTCAAAAGCCACGGGAGGCTGAAAAATAATGGGAACAAAAACACTGGGTTTAAACAACTTCTTTTCTGAAACTAAACAATGGATATCACTCACATTTGTGTGGTATCATCCCTAAGGGGTTGCGCCAAAAGTCAATTTCATTTCATGAATTAATGCATTGGCATACCTCACGTACCCATATAAAATGCCTATGATATATTGACATAGCAATACCTGCAGTGACAAATATACTTAATCATCATTCTTGTTTCATATACCATGAAATCCAGGTGAGCGATACAGGCCCTCTGGGCCTCTTGTTTACAATGCCATCTTGATTGATTTGGTCTTGCTTTGTTTCAGTGACATAGACTGGTCCCCATTTGATGTCAATGTAATTGCCTCCTGCTCCGTGGATACCTTCACACACCTTTGGGATGTACGGTAAGTGGAAATATAATTCTGAAATCATATACATGTAACTTACTGTTATGTAATATACCGTGGAACGTTAAGGGAATGTTTCATTGACAATGCAACATGTCATTTTGATATTAATTCTTATTATAATGCTTGGTTTTAACATATATCTAATTATACCCCTGTTATACATAGTGGGTAGTATGTTTTCGTTGTACTTGCTATACACAGTGGGTACTATGTTTTTGTTGTACTTGCTATACATAGTGGGTAGTATGTTTTTTTTTGTGTCTGTCGACCACATCTCTTGTCATCACTCTAGCGACGGTCATAACTATTTACATGGCATTATGTGTGTTAGCATTAGACGTACCTTGGATATCTTTGACTAAATCTGGGATCAGTTTATGACCATAGTCACAGTTGCTAAAACATTTGCCATAATACTCTTTTTCAGCACTCCATCCATTGTATTTACTAGCATTCCAGCCATCGTATTTACTAGCACTTCAGCCATCGTCTTTTAGCATTCCAGCCATTGTATTTACTAGCACTTCAGCCATTTTATTTACTAGAATTCCAGCCACTGTATTTACTAGCATTCCAAACATTGTATTTACTAGCATTCCAGACATTGTATTTACTAGCACTTAAGCCATTGTATTTTAGTATTCCAAACATTGTATTTACTAGCATTCCATCCACTATATTTTAGTATTCCAACCATTGTATTTACTTGCTCTCCAGCCAATTAACTAACAGACTGTGATGAAACTTCTCCTTTCTCTTTACATTTGACAAACATTAGATAAGCTCTGATTTATACTTGATTGGTCACTTACCAAAAAGATAAATTTTTGCTGTTTTGTTAATCACTCTAGATCTAGTGTGTTTATAAATTACAGATTGTAATGGTATTGTTAGCTCTGCTAAATTTCTCTAGTTATGATCTAGAATGAATTGTACTGAAGTTGGAAAAAAATATTTTCATTTATTTATATATTTATGATTTCAGGGAACCGAGAAAGCCGCAGTCATCTTTTCAGACAGTGGGTATGTATGAATGTCTAATGCATCCTCTGTTAGTGAGCATAATCTGATCAATTCAGTCTATTCAACACAATACAATTATGACAGGAAATTTAAATCTTAAACCTTTGGATCAACAACACATAGTGCATGCATATGTGATATATTATGTTATTATTAGATAAATAACATAGTAACACAAGTGACAAATATTTAAACTTTTTAAGAATGTGGATATTGCATAGTGGTTGAATCTAAGAGTATTTCTAGTTAGGCAATTAGGTGCTGCAGATCAAGAGTTTGAGGCCAAGTCAATTAGGTGCTGCAGATCAAGAGTTTGAGGCCAAGTCATGACACGAGTCATAGATACTGGATGATTGGCTTCGGTTCATTGTAATCTTCAAGAAGGAGGACAAATGTACGGCTGGAATTTATAAACCAGTCAGTCTAACTGCTGTGCCGTGTTAAGTTTTGGAAATGCTTATAAGGGAACTCATAACAAGCTTAATGAAGGACAACAATATTATTTTTTGGTCTGAAAAATATACTGCAAAATATTGGGAACAGTTAAGCTTCCAACACTGTCCTATGGGTGAGTTAGGGGAGACTATACAAGATGCTAAATGGATTATACAACAAGGAATGCTGTAATACTGTCAAACTATGGGAGGAAGTATCACAGAGACACAGCAAATTAGGAAACTAAGAAAATATATCCCAAGTGAGCAACATTGGCATCAAGGGGGAAAACAAACTTTCTCAATAAGAATATCAAAATTCTGAAACAGTCTACCTGAAACTGTCATATCTGCATCAAGTATAAACGTTTTGGATAATCATTGGATAAAGCGAGACATCTTCTGTAACTGAACAGCTGAAAGAACCATAAAAACCAATGTAGTGTACCGGACTGATATTTAATATCAATGTATTCATACAAAATTGTGTCTTGGTATAGATGTTCTGAATGAAATATCTGCTTTTGGAGTCAAGTATAAAGGACTATAAAAGTCCTGCACCAGAAATAACCTTATATTATGTTATCTTATAAAATTATATATTTTCTTCCTTCATCATTTGTGATAATCTCCGTCTATGTACAGTTGTCATGTAATACTTGGTATCTACACACACATCACTAATGACCTGTTTGAACTCTTATGGTGACCTCTCTCTACAGCTGGAGCCTCCCAAGTTATGTGGAACAAAATCCAAACCAACCAGTTCGCCACAACTCATGAGGGTGATGTTCGTCTCTGGGACCCTCGGGTATGATTATAATCTCTCTGCTAAATTTCTTGTCTACTAGTTATGGAAATTGATGTTTAATTAGGTCTTTAATCTATTTCAAATGTCATCTTAATTGAATCAGTTAATAAAGATACACAAATGGGAAATTCTGTATTTTTTTTTTTTATTTAGTGACTAAGTCGATAAACAATTAAAAGCTTGTTAGATTGTATTTATTAGCCCACCATCATCAGAAGGTGGGCTATTTAAATCACCTTGCGTCCTTCATCTGTCCGTCTGCAAATAATCTTTGTTGTCACCATTTATGCACCCGCCATATATTCCTTTGAAATATGGTCCTTTCCATCCTGATCCATGTCTATGTGATAGTGTACATGTGTATTTATTGGTGTTTGTCTATGTGATAGTGTACATGTGTATTTATTGGTGTTTGTCTATGTGATAGTGTACATGTGTGTTTTATTGTATAGTAAGTTCCTGCAATAAACCAGTCCTCATTTATGATGTTATCAAAGTGTCACAGCGATGAGAATGCAACTGTAAAATACATTACAATGAAAACCAGCCATACTACTCCCCCTCCCTCACCTTTCATACATGCATTCCAAAACACCACATCAATCTAGGTTCCTTAGCACTTACAATCATATACTTGTAGGAATCAAAGGCACCAAATCTGTAGTAGGAAAGTTTCTGTAAATAGTATTTGGGGATTGAACCAGCAATCTCCCGTTTTGTCTGCCACACTTAACTAATTTTGGACCCCGTACCAGGTGCTTGTTCTGTCTATTAACCCTGATCTTTTTCTGTCTTTCAGAAAGGGAACTCACCACTGACATATATAGCAGCTCACTTATCTAAGATCCACGGCCTGGACTGGAGTCCCCATAATGAAAACTGTCTAGCCACTGCCAGTCAGGATGGTTCAGTCAAGGTATAGCATGCATTCTTACCTCACCCTGAAGTAAGTGCCCGTCCAGCAGTTTGGTTGTCTTGTTTGCCAGTACTTTCATTTCCAGAGATTATCTTGTAATCCAGAAGGCCAAACTTCCTGAAACATAACATGATTAGGGGAAAAAATATTTTGAAATTTGCTGGCCCTCGGGAAAGTATATTTTGAAATGGACTTACCTGAAGTGAAAATGCACTTAAGATTTATCCATAAAATAAAAAATAATTGTGTGTTTGTATTAATTTTCTTCATTACATGTATTTCATTAAGTCATTTATTTCAGAATTACCTGATATCCTCTGATATAATCAGGGAAAAAATATAATGCATTATTTATTTTGTTCATGTTTATTCATATTAGATGGACCTCTGAAAATTCTTTTTTGGATTAGGCCTAGGGTGTTGTTGCTCTTGGCAAAATATTGCACTCATCAAATTCTTCTGGTTGCGCACATGCTTGAAAGCATGCACACTTCTGTCAGGAATTGTTTCAGACATGAGATTAACCCAGATGCCTTGTAATCATGCAAATTTTGGTTGATGTTTTGACGTATAAAGCTACTTTTGGAATGTCCTATGGTTGTAATCCTGGTCAATCTACTATGGTAAAGGCTGCTTTTATCAAATTTTGGTGGTCATCATTCAATGTTAAAGAGTCAAAGGTCACACTTGACCACTTGTCAAATAAAACAAGTTTTGTTTACAGCATACCTCATAAACCCGTCAAACAATTATGTCCACCATGTTTTCATGATATCAGAATAACATGTCTGTTGTAATATCAGTAGGCTTCAGTAATCTAGTTTGTGGCATATTAACTGTAATATACCAATAAATGAAATTGGGATGGCTATTAGGGACAGTGTAACATGATACTGCCGGTAAAACTCCACTTGTAACTGTATTATCAGTCCACAAGTTTCAGAAAACAGTAGGATTATCTCCAAAATAATCATGAGCACTCACATAAGATAAAGGGCTTCATGTCTGTGGTGTGTGTACATTAATCATGTTAAATTATTCATGGCACCAAAGTTTATTGAAAACTGAGAATGCGTATGTTTGTGGAGAGTGTTGTATATGTATCACAAGGCTTTGAGTCTCTATATATCTTCTAAGAGTCTGTTATGTCAAAAGCCGATAGGTGTGTTTGTATAGATAGGCATTTTTCACGTGAAATCTTATGTAAAATAATATCTACAGAAATAATTATATTGAATCAAGTAAAACATCAAGTTTCTAAACCACAGAAAATCAACATCATTGGAAACATTGGTTTCTTTATTTATATATATAAATGTAGTCTAGTATTTATCACAATAAGTTGATGTGGTGTAGACCGCAATGATATAAATCCCTGTTATGTACACATTTTATCTCGTATTGTTTTCATTACAGTTCTGGGATATTACTAATTTCCGCCAGGCTAAAGGTTCCATGTCTGCTGGTTGTCCAGTGTGGAGGGCTCGATACACGGTACATTTAATAAAGCAGTTAAATGCATGCAACAAAACTCTATTCATTGCATTTTAATTGTTGGGGAAGAAAATGATAGATAAAAAATAATGGGAATATTAAACTAGTTAAATGTCCTAATAGAAACTTTTGGAATACTTATGAAGCGTTAGTAAAAGGCAGAATCATCCAGGATAACAAATTACTGTGAATATAAGGTGCATTGTGATGTGTAAAATCCTATGAAAACTTGTAATGCGTGTTATTTTTCAGCCATTTGGACATGGGTTAGTCACTGTGGCTGTGCCACAGATAAGGAGGGGAGACAACTCTCTATATCTTTGGACCATCGAAGACAATGTCCAACTTGTACATCAGTTTATGGGCCATCAAGATGCCATTTTGGAGTTCCAGTGGCGGAAGCAGACAGAAGATGATCGTGACTTTCAGCTAGTCACATGGGCTCGAGACCAGACCCTTCGAGTGTGGAAGGTGGACCTACAGCACCAGAAGGTTAGCAACATAGTAGCTCCTATGTATTGCCCTTTCTGACCTGCCTTTGTGTTATATTAACATAGCATCAGGATCCTAAAGTCCAGGATGACCATTGCTCAAGGTCACCCTTCCTCACTATGTAAGAACATCCTTTTCCATAATTCAAGAAGGCGACCATGGTTTCTGATCGGCTAGGGCCTGTCCGACTATTTCCTTCTTCTGGTTGGCTAAATTCAATTATCCTGAGGTTGGGTTGGGTTAGGTTGGTTTGGGTTGTTGGGTTGGGGGCGGGGGGATGCACTTGTCAGATAATAAATATTGTTAAAGCCAAGAAGCCATATTATCCCTATACTGTGATTGATCTCTGGCTTCTGGTTTGTGCTAATGGTAGACATATATATACACTTCATCACAGATTCCTTGATTTAGTGTTAGTTTTACAGCCATTATGTTGATACATTATGATTTGTGTCCTCTAGTTGTGCGGACATGATGTTGGAGACCTGCCTGAATGTGAGGAATTAGGTAGCATGCCCCTGGTCAGTAGTACCAACAGCTATGAGGGAGAAGAAGATGGAGGGGAGACAAACCGCCAACCATCGGGAAGTCCTGACAGTATCACAGCACAGCAGCCACGCACTCTGAAACAAGAATTCTCATTGGTCAATGTTGAGATACCCAATATTGTTGTGGAAGAGGTCAGTGTTGTAAAAACATATAGGTAGCAGTAGAATAGGATATTCATAACCAATTTGTTAGAAACACTCAAAATAAACTCCTACTTGTGTTATGTTTCAAACAAAGTGGGGAGTAGGGGGGGGGGGGGGGGGGCAGTAGAAGTGCGTGTACTTGTTAGCAGAAACATTTACAAAGGGTACATACAATTAATCAATTTGTTTGTTATACATTTATGTGTTATTCAATTTCTTCGTTTTTAAAAATCGCACACAAGAAACTGCGTAATACATCTAGATGATAACAAGATACTGATGTCAGTTAAGTTTCATCGCAGGCTATAGATTCACCTGTGTATTGTCAATGGCTCCCTGTTGACCAGTACAGACCACGTCGATAACATGAGAATAAAGGTACTCGGCCAGCCTGTCATGTTTTGTTGAATAGCATTCTCTCTATCTACAGGTGTCACAGTTAGCAATATGTAGCTTTACAGGTATCTTGATAGGCCTATATATAGGGTAGATACTGTCCTTTCTGATCTAGTGCCTTCATAAATACAGCAAGTTATATCACAACAAAATATGTCTGTGGATATATCAACTCCCAAATAATATAGTACTGTATTTTCTGCATATATAAAACAGAATTATTTATTATAATTATTCCAAAATTACATCCTGATCAGACAATTCAATATAACACGGTGTTTTACCACTAATTACAGTAAGCGGCCAAAAAATAACTTGACATTAATTATCAGATTAAACATGGCTAATGTGCAATTAACAATGCCATGATAAATAACAACACTCAAAGCAAGCTATAAAACTCACAATAGAAAGATAATTGTCCATCAGTAGAACTATGATATATGTACACTGTAGTTATTATTATTATACGATTAATTTAATAAATAAACCCAACCTGTATAAGGTGGACTGTGTCCAACTTGCGTATCTAAAACAGTTATCTGCTGAAAGTAAAGTATACATGACATTCTATATGAATTTAAGCTACCATTGAAGTACTATTCATAACTTTAATTTTAATCATCTTCACCATAATCCAATTCCTTAAAATTGGCATTCAGTTTTCAATTTGACCCCGTACAGCTATTACTCCCTACCATTCTGACTGCTGTTGGTAGAATTTGTGACATCACAGCCAGAGAAAGAGTGATCAAACAAAAGGCATAAATCTAAATTTAAATAAATTTTCTAACTGGGTTCACTTAATTTAAAAAAAAAAATAATTAAGTTTACAAAATTGAATTTAGGTATTTTAAGACAGACTTATCTTATTTTACCTAGAATGTTTAACTGAGGAGATAAAAGAATGCATGAAAAAACCCTTCTGTTTAAACAAAATTAATCCTACCACTAAAGATGACCACTTATGAATCAATTAAAACATGAAGTTTGTTCCCGTAGACTATTCAACAGCTCTACTCCCATACTATAATTTCAGATTGCGATGTTTTTAAATGCCAGAACTCTCATTGGAAACACAAATATTAATTTTTGCATTAAAATATCAAATGGGCCAAAAATACATAAAAATGAGATTTTATTATTTTGAGGATTTTATTATGTTATCAATTTTATTATGTCAAGGATTTTATAATGTTAGGGATTTTGTTGAAAATTAAATCACGGAAAAATGTAATTCATATTGTTGAATATTTCTATGTTGCTACTTAAAAAGATTAACTATGTGGAGTATACATATTAGAATTCTTTGAAGATTTGTAAGGTATAGTAGGCTTTATCTAACACTATGCTTCTTATCTCCACAGTTAAATCCTACCACCAGAACATGTGTTGTCTTAGCAATGGCGAACAATCACAATGTACGTCTGAAGCTTGTCTTCCCCGACAACTACCCTAACAACGACATGCCCACTCTGGATATCCTGTATGCCACCATCAACAATAAAGTACAGCAACGCCTCCACCTGGTGTGTTCTCATGCTGTTCTCAGTTTATATTTGATGTGTTCTCATGCTGTTCTCAGTTTATATTTGATGTGTTCTCATGCTGTTCTCAGTTTATATTTGACGTGTTCTCATGCTATTCTCAGTTTACATTTGACGTGTTCTCATGCTGTTCTCAGTTTATATTTGATGTGTTCTCATGCTGTTCTCAGTTTATATTTGACGTGTTCTCATGCTATTCTCAGTTTACATTTGACGTGTTCTCATGCTGTTCTCAGTTTACATTTGATGTGTTTTCATGCTGTTCTCAGTTTACTTTTGATGTGTTCTCATGCTGTTCTCAGTTTACATTTGACGTGTTCTCATGCTGTTCTCAGTTTACATTTGATGTGTTTTCATGCTGTTCTCCGTTTACTTTTGATGTGTTCTCATGCTGTTCTCAGTTTACATTTGACGTGTTCTCATTTTACGCTTGATATGTTTACAGTCTGTAAGCTATACATTCATTGTTAGAATTCTGCCATGTCTTTCTTTCGTATAAGTTAATTGAGGTCGTATTTTTACCAGCTCAGGTAGTTATGAAGTTTACTCTTGTGTTGTTACAGGGCCTGACGGATATCTGCCTGAAACACGTGACTAGGAACACCAATTGTCTGGAGCCGGTACTCCGACAGCTAGCCACATACCTAGAAAAGCTCACGGTCAGTTATACACTATTAACTATACCACAGTTGCTCATGTTTATCACCTCACAGGCTAAAGAAACACTTAGGACATTCATTTATTAATGAGATGCCAAATTGTAAATTAAAAAGTAGAAAAAAAAATGTGTCATGGTAGAGATGTTAGTTCTTGACAATTGCTAGTTTTGCTGGCTGATAAAGTAAAAATTCTTGGCTCTGAGTGCTAAAAAGAAAAAGAAAAGAAAAACAATTTAGAAAATTAGAAAGAAAGAAAGAAAGAGATGTATGTGAAGACAAATATATTTTGTCTACATCAGATACCCTTTGTAATGAGGCAATCTGCCTGGTTTGTAGAAAGTTCTAGAATTAAGAGAGTCTACATGCTCAGCATTGGCTTCGTCAAGACTAAATTCTAAATAAACATTAATGATTGACAGCATCATGTTTTAACACAACATCACGTGAGCTTTCCATAACATGAGAGGTGGATTTCTGTAAGTTTGTCTTCTGAGTCCAGTCTTTTTATCATGTAACAGGTAGATGACCGGAGAACTCCAGAATCAGAAACACCCATGCATCTACCGTTCTCTCACAAACCAACGAAACAGCTCCATGGCCACAACAAGTTTCCTCCCCACTACAGTCCGTACCATTACATGCTGGATAACAACATTCCATTCCCCCGCACCAGTGGAGCACGCTTCTGTGCTGGAGGTGACTGCTTCCTTCAATATATATCATGGGATAGATTGTAACACTGCCTTCAAATCAAAATGATTTTCTGTGTCATTCTTGAAGTTGTGTTGGTTCTACTTTACTGAAAAGTGTATAATGCTACAATGTTAAGATATTTTATAAATCCAATTGATTTTTGGTGTGATTCTTTTTCAGGGTTTCTTGTTGTATTTGGGAGGGCCAGAGAAGCCAAGAAAGCAAGGACAGGAGCAGATCACACTCCAAAGTAAGTTGGAAAAAGTGTCCCCGGTACGTCAGGCAATGTCCCCAGTAAGTCAGACAATGTCTCCAGTAAGTCAGACAATGTCTCCAGTAAGTCAGACAATGTCCCCAGTAAGTCAGACAATGTCCCCAGTAAGTCGGACAATACCCTCAGTAAGTCGTACAATGTCCCCAGTAAATCGGACAATGTCCCCAGTAAGTCAGACAATGTCCCCAGTAAGTCAGACAATGTCCCCAGTAAGTCAGACAATGTCTCCAGTAAGTCAGACAATGTCCCCAGTAAGTCGTACAATGTCCCCAGTAAATCAGACAATGTCCCCAGTAAGTCAGACAATGTCCCCAGTAAGTCAGACAATGTCCCCAGTACGTCAGACAATGTCCCCAGTAAGTCAAACAATGTCCCCAGTAAGTCAGACAATGTCTCGAGTAAGTCGGACAATGTCCCCAGTAAGTCAGACAATGTCTCCAGTAAGTCAGACAATGTCTCCAGTAAGTCAGACAATGTCCCCAGTAAGTCAGACAATGTCTCGAGTAAGTCGGACAATGTCTCCAGTAAGTCAGACAATGTCCCCAGTAAGTCAGACAATGCCCTCAGTAAGTCAGACAATGTCCCCAGTAAGTCAAACAATGTCCCCAGTAAGTCGGACAATATCCCCTGTAAGTCAGACAATGTCCCCAGTAAGTCAGACAATGTCTCCAGTAAGTCAGACAATGTCTCCAGTAAGTCAGACAATGTCCCCTGTAAGTCGGACAATGTCCCCAGTAAGTCAGACAATGTCCCCAGTAAGTCAGACAATGTCCCCAGTAAGTCAGACAATGTCCCCAGTAAGTCAGACAATGTCCCCAGTAAGTCGGACAATGTCCCCAGTAAGTCGGACAATGTCCCCAGTAAGTCAGACAATGCCCTCAGTAAGTCAGACAATGTCTTCAGTAAGACAGACAATGTCCAAAGTAAGTCCATGTCCCCAGTAAGTCAGAAAATATCCCCAGTAAATCAAGCAATGCCTCATGTAAGTCACACAATGCCTTAAGTATATCTGATCACACTTCTAACTTGTCTGACCACACCTCTAACTTGTGTGACAACACCTCTAGTATATCTGACCACACCTCTAACTTATCTGACCACACCTCTAGTATATCTGACCACACCTCTAGTATATCTGACCACACCTCTAACTTATCTGACCACACCTCTAGTATATCTTACCACACCTCTAGTATATCTGACCACACCTAGTATATCTGACCACACTCTAACTTGTCTGACCACACCTCTAGTATATCTGACCACACACCTAGTATATCTGACCACACCTCTAACTTGTCTGACCACACCTCTAACTTAATCTGACCACACCTCTAGTATATCTGACTACACTTCTAGCTTGTCTGACCACACCTCTAGTATATCTTACCACACCTCTAGTATATCTGACCACACCTCTAGTATATCTGACCACACCTCTAGTATATCTGACCACACCTCTAGTATATCTGACCACACCTCTAGCTTGTCTGACCACACCTCTAGTATATCTGACCACACTTCTAGCTTGTCTGACCACACCTCTAGTACAATGTATGTCTGACCATTCCCCTAGTGAGCGGACCATTCCCCTTCCCACATGCATTAGTTTGGATTGTGTTAAAGTACCAGGTAAATATATCACACCTTTAATAATGTATGATATACTTTGACTTTCAGAGCGTTGTCAGAGCTCACCCAGTATGGATCCCGGGCAAGAATACGAAGCAGTCACGCGACTCCTACTCCATACCAACAATATCCATTCGCTAGAAGTCCTCCCACCACCACGGATCCTTTTACTATCAAGTCCTACTACTACAAAGAACAGAAGGTATCGCTAAGAATTCTACATTGATACACATATCACAAAGATTATGGGAGTAGTGTATGTCTGTCTGTCTGTCTTTTCTCTGTTTCTTTCTTCTCATTTGTAAGTAAACTCTTTTTTATGTAGACTTTCCAACAGGATAAATTTTTCCGCCATTCTGACACATGACTGACAGTTATCTTTATTGATAGTGTGGAAGAAAATTAAGTGTGCAATTTGTGTGGCTGATCAATGCCTTAACTTCCATATACAGTTACTGACTTATAATGTGTATAGTAAATTTGAGGTTCAACTTGGGGAAAATAATTCATTACATTTTGAATTTCAAGTGGAAAAACAACTTAAGAAAAAGATCAAAGGTGATAAAGGACAAAAGTGAGGATATTGACAAACAGAAGGGTCCCAATCTAGCCCCGGTAAAAATCTACGATAGCAGTTACCTGTTACCCATCAACAAAAACCTCGGCACACATTACAGGTACAGTATGATGCTACTAAACCTCGGCACACATTACAGGTACAGTATGATGCTACTAAACCTCGGCACACATTACAGGTACAGTATGATGCTACTAAACCTCGACACACATTACAGGTACTGTATGATACTGCTAAACCTCGTCACACATTACAGGTACAGTATGATGCTACTAAACCTCGGCACACATTACAGGTACAGTATGATGCTACTAAACCTCGGCACACATTACAGGTACAGTATGATGCTACTAAACCTCGGCACACATTACAGGTACAGTATGATGCTACTAAACCTCGGCACACATTACAGGTACTGTATGATACTGCTAAACCTCGGCACATATTACAGGTACAGTATGATGCTGCTAAACCTCGCCACACATTACAGGTACAGTATGATGCTGCTAAACCTCCGCACACATTACAGGTACTGTATGATGCTACTAAACCTCGGCACACATTACAGGTACAGTATGATGCTACTAAACCTCGGCACACATTACAGGTACAGTATGATGCTGCTAAACCTTGGCACACATTACAGGTACAGTATGATGCTGCTAAACCTCGGCACACATTACAGGTACTGTATGATGCTACTAAACCTCGGCACACATTACAGGTACAGTATGATGCTGCTAAACCTCCGCACACATTACAGGTACTGTATGATACTGCTAAACCTCGGCACACATTACAGGTACAGTATGATGCTGCTAAACCTCGGCTCACATTACAGGTACAGTATGATACTGCTAAACCTCGGCACACATTACAGGTACTGTATGATACTGCTAAACCTCGGCACACATTACAGGTACAGTATGATGCTGCTCAA
The DNA here is from genome assembly GCF_902652985.1 of Pecten maximus. Lineage (NCBI taxonomy): Eukaryota > Metazoa > Mollusca > Bivalvia > Pectinida > Pectinidae > Pecten > Pecten maximus. Next base: position 18,380,642 of record NC_047025.1, on the reverse strand, counting down.
AACAAGTCAGTGAAAATTGTCAAAATATTGTTTGGCATCTGGTGACTTTTAGTCCTAGTTCTTTGTAGCTTATGTATTGTACATAACTTGTTTTTCACTTTGTTTAGAAAATTATACATCTAAATGCTTATGGTCAGTAAAAGAAAGAATGTGAGATAATTGGTCAAAATTTACAGCTAATTGAGATTTCAGATGTTTACTTTCACATAAATAGTTTCTATGATTATAAGATATTTGCTCAAGGTGAACACTGAATTACAGGATAGACTTGGAGGATATACCTGGAATGTGTCAACACAATGCTTCCCAGGCAGCCAGTGTGGGCAGGAAGGACCTAGTACAGGTATATCAGAGTATCACATACCCTGTTATCAGTGTTATAACACCAGTCATATAAATACCCTGTTATCAGTGTTATAACACCAGTCACATAACTACCCTGTTATCAGTGTCATAACACCCATCACAAAACTACACTGTTATCAGTGTCATAACACCAGTCACATAACTACCCTGTTATCAGTGTCATAACACCAGTCACATAACTACCCTGTTATCAGTGTCACAACACCAGTCACATAACTACCCTGTTATCAGTGTCATAACACCAGTCACATAACTACCCTGTTATCAGTGTCATAACACCCATCACATAACTACACTGTTATCAGTATCATAACACCCATCACATAACTACACTGTTATCAGTGTCATAACACCCGTCACATAACTACACTGTTATCAGTGTCATAACACCCATCACATAACTACCCTGTTATCAGTGTCATTACACCCATCACATAACTACCCTGTTATCAGTGTCATTACACCCATCACATAACTACCCTTTTATCAGTGTCATAACACCAAATGTATTCATTATGAACTTTTTTTTAAAGCTTGATTAGACTGCTGTCATTTAAAAAACACCTAGCAGAGCTATGATTGAGTATAGGTTCCCACTGTTTAACATTTGCCTAGCTGAACTTTGATAGAGTTAAAGTTTCCCCTTTAGCAGCTTGACAAGTGTATAGAATATGTATTGATGACTGGTATATACCTTAGGATATAGAATATGTATTGATGACTGGTATATACCTAAGGATATAGAATATGTATTGATGACTGGTATATACCTAAGGATATAGAATATGTATTGATGACTGGTATATACCTAAGGATATAGAATATGTATTGATGACTGGTATATACCTTAGGATATAGAATATGTATTGATGACTGGTATATACCTAAGGATATAGAATATGTATTGAGGACTGGTATATACCTAAGGATATAGAATATGTATTGATGACTGGTATATACCTAAGGATATAGAATATGTATTGAGGACTGGTATATACCTAAGGATATAGAATATGTATTGATGACTGGTATATACCTAAGGATATAGAATATGTATTGATGACTGGTATATACCTGAGGAGTATACTAAGGAGTCTATCCATTAGTACCTGTGATTCTATCTACAATACACCATACTTATGATGAATTACATGTCGGTGAATAAAAAGAAAAGGAAAATTATTGTTTTGTCACAATTATGTGATGGATAGCATGGCACAAGGGAATGATGAAAATGTGAAATATTCAAGGTAATTTTTTATGGCCCCCTCATGAAATGGGGGGAGGGGGGGGGGGGCATATAGTGTTACCCATGCCCATCCTGTCCTGACACGTCCCTTCCCATAGCATCCCATTGCGTCCCATCCTGTCCTGACACATCCCTTCCGGTAGCATCCCATTGCGTCCCATCCTGTCCTGACGCAATGTAACTAGCTAATCTCAGGAACTGCTGATGCAACCCTCACCAAACTGTGTTCAGGGTGTCAAGTGGCATTGGGGGTATTTATGTCTTACATATATTTTTTAGCTTTTTAATTTTTTTTTTGTAAATTACGCTGTAATACCCAGTCATTGAATCTTGTCTAATATAATTACAGGTACTGTAACCAATGTAACTATTCTTTTTTTTAATATCTTAACAAAATGTAAATTTCAATTGACCACCAGCTACATATATTTAATACAGATCAACATTGTACAGATACAAGATTTACATAATGTGTGATATTATATAGGCTCATTTTTTACCTGTAACCAGTAACCACATTATGTTCCCCTGAAAAAGAGTTGTATTTTTTAGCTCGTCTCTTCGAAGAAGAGTGAGAGCTTATGTTGTCACTCCGGCGTCGGTGTCGGCGTTGGTTTTTCAAATGTTTTTGGTGGAAGTGTTGAAAGGCATAGTAATTTATGGTAATATGGTCCCAGTGTGGGTTAAACGTTCTCCTGCCGGAGTTCAACTAAAAGATTTTTTGGGAAAAAAGACAGATTTTTGAATTTTTTTGCGTTAAGTTTTTGGTGCAAGTGTTGAAAGGTATTAATACATCACTTTATAATTATACTAGGGTGCTGATATTTGGCAATGGAGTCCCTATGGAGTAAGACAATCCTTTCCTGGAGTAAAACTTTAAAAAAAAAAAAGGATTTTTTCTTTTAAAATCTGTGGGTTTTTTTTTTTTTTTTTTTTTTAAATCTTTGGACTTTATGTTAAGTTTATGTGTTGAAAGCTTTTAACCCATCACTTTATGATTGTACTAGGGTGCTGATATGTGGTAAAAGAGTCCCTGTGGAGTTACACTATCCCTTCTTGGGGTGAAACTGAAAAAAAAAAACAATGTGAAAATGCTCACATTAGACAATTTATACCGGTCCACATTTTTCAAGGGAGACAACTCTCATAAGGATAATATTTTATCAAAAATTTGAAGAAATAGGTCCAAAAGCAATTACATTTGTATTTAATATATTCATGCAATCTACAACAGCATAGCTTGTCTCCCCAATGTTTGTCAATAAATAATTTATTGATATATAAATTGGTATGGTTTTGAAAATTGCATGAATTCACAAAACACAATCTGATCAAGTAAACAATATAAATATTATTGCAAAACCATAACAATTGATATATTTTAATTATTTATTGACAAACATATGCAAGACGAGCTATGCTGTTCCCCAACAGCTCTTGTTATACTTGAATGTCAATCTTTATTAGGGATATGTAAATATTTGTAATGAGTATATTAATGATAAACTAAAAGTGCTCCAGTATATCCAACATAATTCATGTATGCTATTCATGTAGACATTTTTTATACTATTTCAGTATGCAAGATAACTAACTCTTTAGGTTCCAAGAGGATTGATATAAGTGTTTTGAAAAAAAAAAAAAAATAATGAAATTTATATCACTTTCAGTGACTTATCTTGGTATCTGAATTATTTGCAGTTATGGAATCTGGTGACACTGATGTCGGACAAGAGACTAACTCCATCCTCCAACCCAGATGATGGCAGTCCCTGGGGACGACACCCATTTGCAAAACAGCTGCTGAAGCACTTGTAAATATACATTACATACAGCTGATGTAACCTGTAAATATACATCATTACGTACAGCTGATGAAACCTGTAGATATACATGATTACGTACAGCTGATGAAACCTGTAGATATACATCATTACGTACAGCTGATGAAACCTGTAGATATACATCATTACGTACAGCTGATGAAACCTGTAGATATACATGATTACGTACAGCTGATGAAACCTGTAGATATACATCATTACGTACAGCTGATGTAACCTGTAGATATACATGATTACGTACAGCTGATGAAACCTGTAGATATACATCATTACGTACAGCTGATGAAACCTGTAGATATACATCATTACGTACAGCTGATGAAACCTGTAGATATACATCATTACGTACAGCTGATGAAACCTGTAGATATACATGATTACGTACAGCTGATGAAACCTGTAAATATACATGATTACGTACAGCTGATGGCACAGGTAAATATACATCATTACATACAGCTGATGTAACCTGTAAATATACATCATTACGAACAGCTAATGGCACATGTAAATATACATGATTACGTACAGCTGATGGCACATGTAAATATACATGATTACGTACAGCTGATGAAACCTGTAGATATACATCATTACGTACAGCTGATGTAACCTGTAGATATACATCATTACGTACAGCTAATGACACATGTAAATATACATCATTACGTACAGCTGATGGCACATGTAAATATACATCATTACGTACAGCTAATGGCACATATAAATATACATCATCTGATGAAACACTTGTAATTATATGCACAGCTGATTAAATACTTGTAAATAATGCAAATGATATACATATATAAAAATAAAATATATTAATGTACATTGTTACTTTAAATGTTTACTGGACTAATAACAACCGTAACCTGTTGTTTTCACAGTATGGACTTCTACAGTGGGCTTCATGATGTACAAACATTGGCTATGTTGTGTTGTGTATTCTGGAACAAACAGGAAATACAACGGCCGCTACATCAGTCTTCGTCAGTCGAATACATCCCTCCAACCGTAAGTGTTCACTGGGGTGTATCTGCAAAAAGTTATCCCAAGCTTTCCACTCTGGGCTGAGGGCGGGGGAGTTGTCCCAAACCTATCACTGGGCTGAGAGTGGGGAAGTTATCCCCAAACTAACACTGGACTGAGGGGGGGGGGGGGGGGTCGGAGCAGTCCCGGAACTCTCACTGGGCTCAGGGTGGGGAAGTTATCCCCAGCTTACCACTGGGCTCAGGGTGGGGAAGTTATCCCCAGCTTACCACTGGGCTCAGGGTGGGAGAGTTGTCCCAAAACTAACACTGGGCTCAGGGTGGGAGAGTTGTTCCCAGACTACAGCAAATATATATATCAGGTTGTAATTAATTAATCTCTTGCAATAACTTTTCTCTATGTTTATGGTCTTACATAAATATCTTCTCTTTTCTTTCACCAGATATTATTAGATCTCATGGAAATGAACTATTTTGTCTTTTGTAGTCAGTTATATTTCATCTGTAGATTCTGGATATAGTTTTAAGTTTCAGAGAATTTGATTTAGACTGATGTCAACGCCATCATCAGGCTGTCAACAGGCTGCTCTGGCAGAAGATCATTGTTAGGAAAGTTTTTGGCTGTGATTGCAATGTGTTCACTGTTATATCCTATTGAATTATAAAAGTGTTTCTGATTTAAGGTTATAAGCGAAACTGTTGGTAGTATTGTGTTTGAGAGAGATTGTCTTTCGTATTGATGGCAGTCTGTCACCTGGTGTATGCTAATGTTTTATGTAGGATTTCTGTGTGTCCCTAGTTTGTTGCTTTGAGAATTTAAGCCACATTTTATAGACCCTTCTCAGGGTAATATCAACATAGAACAACTTTATATCTTGTTACATTTTCTGATTGAACTGAATAAACTCATAAAGGTAAAGTGTTCTGGCAGTCAAAAACATTGTAGTAAAGGGTTTATCATTGTTGATTTTTAATTGATAACCTTTGATGCTTTATCATTTGTTGTTTTATTTAATCAAAAAGTGTACAAGGTTGTGCTATGACGTTATTTGTAGTTTGGTTGAACTTGCTCGTCAAAAGTTTTCATTTCGTGTTTGACAGAACCATCTTGTGTTTGTTAGAACTGAGAACCATCTTGTGTTTTTTTTAACTATTTTGTGTTTTTTTAACTATTTTGTGTTTTGTAGAACCATCTTGTGTTTTGTAGAACCACATTCTGTTTCGTAGAGCTGTCTGTGAGACCTAATTTCTGTTTCGTAAAGCTGTCTGTGATACAGACCTTATTTCTGTTTCGTAGAGCTGTCTGTGATATAGACCTTATTCCTGTTTATTTAGAGCTGTCTGTGATGAAGACCTTATTTCTGTTTCGTAGAGCTGTCTGTAATAAAGACCTTATTTCTGTTTCGTAGAGTTGTCTGTGATAAAGACCTTATTTCTGTTTCGTAGAGCTGTCTGTGATATAGACCTTATTTCCTAGAGTAGACCTTATTTCTGTTTCGTAGAGCTGTCTGTGATATAGACCTTATTTCCGTTTCGTAGAGCTGTCTGTGATGTAGACCTTATTTCTGTTTCGTAGAGCTGTCTGTGAGACCTTATTCCTGTTTCGTAGAGCTGTCTGTGATATATATAGACCTTATTTCTGTTTCGTACAGCTGTCTGTGATATAGACCTTATTTCTGTTTCGTAGAGCTGTCTGTAATAAAGACCTTATTTCTGTTTCGTAGAGCTGTCTGTGATAAAGACCTTATTTCTGTTTCGTAAAGCTGTCTGTGATACAGACCTTATTTCTGTTTCGTAGAGCTGTCTTTGATACAGACCTTATTTCTGTTTCGTAGAGCTGTCTGTGAGACCTTATTCCTGTTTCGTAGAGCTGTCTGTGATATATATAGACCTTATTTCTGTCTCGTACAGCTGTCTGTGATATAGACCTTATTTCTGTTTCGTAGAGCTGTCTGTGATAAAGACCTTATTTCTGTTTCGTAGAGCTGTCTGTGATAAAGACCTTATTTCTGTTTCGTAAAGCTGTCTGTGATACAGACCTTATTTCTGTTTCGTAGAGCTGTCTTTGATACAGACCTTATTTCTGTTTTGTAGAGCTGTCTGTGATGAAGACCTTATTTCTGTTTCGTAGAGCTGTCCCTGATGTAGACCTTATTTCTGTTTCGTAGAGCTGTCTCTCTGATATAGACCTTATCTCTGTTGACATTTAATAGTCCTTGGCATTTACTACAATTTGGTCCACAAGGGGCTACCATTAATATTATCAGGCTTTTCAGAGTTTCTCTTCAGGAAATGCAGAAAATGTTCAATGAAGCAAACATTTGATGTATATGTATAAACTGTATGAATATACTCAGGTGCGCTACAGTCTACCCCAAATATTTGACAAGGGCGGGGCACCGGTAAGTATATAGACAGTGTGAATGAGATTTTCATTTCGTCCAAATTCCCTTTTTGCAAATCCATCAGTTGTAGCTTCCCTAGTGTTCTGATTTGCTAGCAGGGGAAAGCTTGTAAACTGCTTCAGGTCAGCAGATGTTTCAAGAATGTCAAGAATTATATTGGTAATGCTTCAGAAAAACTCAATCTAAAAAGCTTTCTAGGACTGGCTGTCAGATAGCTTTAGATTAAAATATTATGTCTGTACATTTTATACAAAGAAAAAACTTATTTGATTTGGATTGGGAATAAGTTCAGTCGGATTAGGCTTGTATGTAAATTAAAAAGTCGTAGAACTCAATAATCAAAGTATACTCCATCAGTATATACTATATCATAAGTCATAAAGGTCGCTCTCCCTGTTTCCACATTTTTACTTCAAGATTGTAAGGAGTAGTGATCATCTTGTTTAATTCCGGAGAATATAAGACTTGGATGAGGGCTATTTTCTTCCTTACAAGTCTGCATACTTTATAACTGAAAAGTCACAATTTAACTAAAACCTTTTTCACTCTTTTTGATGGATTTATCATGAAAGCGAATATAAATCCACAACCCATAAATAGAAGTCAAAATTACATTATACTAAGCAGATAAGGATTTTATCAGTTTGTTTGTTTGCTGGTGTTTTGGCCAAGTCAACAGCCAGGGTCCTTTTGACCAATTTTTCTTGTAGCTGGTGACTTTCTCACTGAACATCATATGGGAGGCCTTTCATATGCTATTCAGAGCAATTGAGCTTAAGTGCTTTACCCAATGACAGATACACGACTACTCCGGATGGTCAGTTATCACAACTTCTTGAGAAAAACAAACTACCCCTGTTAAGAGATTGAGCCGCATCTTTGTTCTTCACATGATGTTGCTTTAGTCTGAGTCTTTATCCAAAGACCTGCCGTGGCCCCTTAGAGCTTCAAGAGAAAAGTTTAACTCGGTGAAAGTTTCATAGTATACAGTAACTATTCATTGGATTAAATGGGGTTTAGTTGGTTCTCTGAATACACTGTACTAATTGTCTGACTTGTATGAGAATCATTTACTTTATACTCGACGTACAAACTTGTAGGTTTCTGTCTAATAAGTATGTCATTCAACCTTTGATAAATGACCTATAATATAAGCAGTCAGGAAACTGATTATTCTAAAAAGAACAGGTAGCATTTCCTTTTATTCCTGTTAAGCTTGAGAAATTTTATCAGTTCCTGCGGGGATACCTGTTGATGGCCTGTTGATGCATGTATCTGACCCAATGATTTTTAGACAACTTGATTATATTAAAATGTCGCCCTCCTTAATGGCTAATACTTGTGGTTTTGTGTGTAAATTTTTTATTCCCTGTTTTATTTGTATGTAAATAATCACAGATTTTTTTCAGTCCTATTTATTAATTTCATCATTTTTATTTATTTTTTTTGTCATACTATAACATAATCCCGCGGTTTTGTTTGTAATTAAACATTGGGAGGTGGAGTGTTATATATTGAAATCTGGTTTATTCTTTTCTTTAAAAATGATAAAGATATATTTTGATAAAGATATCTAATTTGGTGGTTTTTATTTTATATTTTTGCTTTCCTGTATGGTACATGTACTAGAAAATGCATTCAGGTTTGCATGTTGAAATTGAGTTTTGCTATAAGCAAATATGTAGTGCAAAATTAGGAGCATTTTGCATGCAAACAACAATAAAAGTATTTTAGATATTCAACAGTCTTATACTTCATACAATGTCATTGATTATGATAACCTCTCGGATAAAAGCAAAAGACTACACAAATCTACATTTGGAGACTGTTTTGGAGAGACCTTATACTGACATGGTATGCTACCCTATTTTGTCCAATTTATGAAAGGAAACAAAGTCATGGTCAAGAATAACAGATAGTTTTTTTCATGTTCTGAAGGAATTTGAAAGTAACTTCTATATTCATCAGAAACCATTATTTTGGTAGACTGTGTTTTGTAAATCTAACTTGTGTTTTGTATTTGAAAATGAAAATGTTAGATACAGATAATGCATTTATTACAGGTTAAGTAATCATATTTCATTGATGTTGGCTTACGTATTAACCTACAAAATTACAAGTCTTTCGTGTATTTAAAGATATTGTAAGTTAGTTGAAATTTGGTTTTAACTTTTCCAACTGGAAACAAAGCTATAACTGTGCTGGAATTAAATCTTGTACCTTTCTTGGTTGTACATTTGTAACCAGACTCAGTAACACTGATGTGTATACATTCTAATATCAGTAATGGTAAACCTTTATTTCGCCACCCTTTTGTTAGTCCCCCGCTACACTTGAGGAGATTAGATTAATACTCCATCTGTCATTCATCAGATTACATTTATCTTGTTTCCATATGCTAATTTTATGTGACACTCTCTTTGGATGACAGTGTCTTTTACTGAAATTGTATCTCTGGACCTTTTTCATACAGAGTTATGGCCCTTGTTAAACATTCCCAAAATTTCATTTAATTCCTATTGTAATCTACGATGTATTGCTAAAAACAATGTGTTTCGCAATGTTAAATTTAACTATTTCCAAAATTTCTGTGAGTCTCATCAAAATTCTATAAGTAATAAGTAAAAGTAATAATTCTAACTCGGAACTCGCTTGCAGATTTGGCATGTCAATATTGGCGAAGTAATCCTTCTTGGAAAAAAATGATTTTGATTAAAAGAATTAAGCAAAATCGAAATCGTCAGTTGATACACATATAACTGTATATTGTTTTCTCATATCATGTAAAGAGCCCACTATATCCAAATCATACTTAGGAAAGTGGTATAGATTATAAGCTATTTTGATGAAAAAGTGAAAATCAAATTTATAATTGGGAAAAAAAAGACAGAAAAAGGTCAAATTACTATTTCTCCAATTAAATTCATTTAAAATTCCCTAGGATATCCAAGTAAAGCACACATTCCCATAATGATAAGGATCCTGTGTTATATTCACAGTTATTTGTTGTGACACACTGTTTTTTACCAACTATAGGGTGATAGTGCCTACTACCTTGGCAGTAGTACCGATAGTGGATGGAATAATGTACTGCGTAAGTGACCAATACTGCCAATCTATTGTCTCCCATTACACGGACAAACGCCACCCCAAATCATACTGACGCTCCATGGGGTAGGGGTCACTCACGGGTTCATGAGGATGGGAGTTCGTTAAATGTTGTTAAAACGATGGTTAATACTGTCTCTTATTTGGAATGATTGTGAAAATGACATCATTTGAAAGTGTAGGCCTCTCTTTTGAATTAATTTTTAATAGATTTTAAATTTAGAAATATGAAACTAAAAATAAATGAAATGCATTACTGAAAGTCAACATGGCCTAATGATTATATTTGTAAAAATGTCAATTTAGAATTCCGTATCAGTATACATTACATTGTATGTTGTTAATGGTAAAAGTTGTCCAACTGGACATTTTACAGCAAAATGAAACTGATCAGAAGGTAATACAATGTATACTAAACAAGAAATGTCATTGCCACAACTCTACAAGTTCTGCAAATGTTTGTACACATTTCTCCCAAATATCAGATTGGTGCTGTACAAAAAGTTAATGGAAAACTCCTTTACATATTTCTTTTACAACTTCTTGAAATAAATAAATTTCAACATGAAGACCATTTCTTGACACCTTTGAGTGTTAATTTGATTTAGGGTGGTGTGTTTCCTGCTTAATGATCAACTCATTATAGACATTTTCTTTGTGAAATTGTGAAAAGGGTTTGTACAAACACTGATGCCTTTTGTTTCCAGGATGTGTTTGAAGGTTTGTATGATGATGTATGTATTGGTTGTGACGGTACCTGTACAGGTGTATTGGGTAATGGCAAATTGAACCTATAGTATGGGTCCAGGTACAAACTAATCTAAAATTGCAAGAATGACCAACTGTAATTAGAGCAGTGTATATGATTATTGATAAAAAAAGTGTAGAAATTCTTTTTCACTTTTCTGTTAGTATAATGCCAATGCACCTGCTTATAGTCAAAGCTTTCTGTGATTCCTTTCAACAACAAAAAAACACATACAAAAAAAAAAACAGAAAAAAACCCCCCAAAAAACCAACATTACAAAAACTCACAAGAAAACAAAAGAAAAATCCTTCAGAATTGCATTGTAAATATATAGATGGCCTAGAAATGAGTGAATATTTCACCCCCAAACACCATTACCTGGTATAGTAATACTGCACTTAGAGATTGTAAGCTTGTTTAGGTTAGACCATTAATGCTGTATCTATATATTGTAGTCCACAGTCAAGCATCGTGTCTGAAAGCACTGCTATGGTTACCTACTAACAGCATGCTGGCAGTTTTACTAACAATGGTAGTGATGTTTGGCAGATATTTACCATACACAGTTATATATACATGTATATATATAATTATGGAATATTAAAGCCAGACACATTTTTGATAGGTCTTCAACTCTGCTGTTGACCAGTGTGGTCATGTCTTGCATCTTGTGCCCAGTTCTATTTCAGACCACCGGTGAGGATTGGACATTTTGAGTTGTGTATTAGGTCAGGTTACTTACCTAATAATAATAATAAGTAATCTGCTTTACAGAAATTCAGGGTAAGATTTTGTTCTAGAGCTACCAGCAATTGACAGGTGGATTCAACCAATACATGACAGACTCAGAGAGTGTCATGTCACCAGCCATATCCCAATTGTATTTCTAGATACAAGTCACATGACTTCAACCAACCAATGGTAAACTGTGTTGTATAAATTGTTTGACCCTTCTCTTTGACAGTATAGTCCCTATCACACGGTGTCTTCCTCCTCCAGCCTCTTCAAGGGGTGGTCAAGTAAGTGGTTGGTCTTGTCCAGCTTGTGAGTGACCGGTAGATCTGGCTGCGGCCTGCCTTTCTGTGCCTTCAGTTCTAATCATTATTTCCCAAGTGTAATTCATACCATTATGTATAGAGCACATTATCTGATTTTGCAAGTATGTGTTTGGGTTTTGTTAATTTTTCATCACCTATGATTTTCACTTTACTAGAAATTGTGAAGCATACAGGAAATACTGGTGCCTTCTTACAAATCTCATTCTACTATTGTATTAATAACTCCAGTTTCTATAACATGTAATTATTCTCATAAAAATACAGGCTTTCTAACTGATGAGTGATTAACCATATTCTCAGGGTTAGAACACGTCCTTTACTGCCGTGATATCTTGGGGTACTCAGGGTTAGAACACGTCCTTTACTGCCGTGGTATCTTGGGGTACTTAGGGTTAGAACACATCCTTTACTGTCGTGGTATCTTGGGATACTCAGGGTTAGAACACGTCCTTTACTGCCGTGGTATCTCAGGGTACTTAGGGTTAGAACACGTCCTTTACTGACGTGGTATCTTAGGGTACTTAGGGTTAGAACACGTCCTTTACTGTCGTGGTATCTTGGGGTACTCAGGGTTAGAACACGTCCTTTACTGCCGTGGTATCTTAGGGTACTCAGGGTTAGAACACGTCCTTTACAGCCGTGGTATCTTGGGGTACTTGGGGTTAGAACACTTCCTTTACTGCCGTGGTATCTTAGGGTACTCAGGGTTAGAACACGTCCTTTACTGCCGTGGTATCTTAGGGTACTCAGGGTTAGAACACGTCCTTTGCTGCCGTGGTATCTCAGGGTACTTAGGGTAAGAACACGTCCTTTACTGTCGTGGTATCTTGGGGTACTTAGGGTTAGAACACGTCCTTTACTGTCGTGGTATCTGATCAGGGTACTTAGGGTTAGAACACGTCCTTTACTGCCGTGGTATCTTGGGGTACTCAGGGTTAGAACACGTCCTTTACAGCCGTGGTATCTGGGGTACTCAGGGTTAGAACACGTCCTTTACTGCCGTGGTATCTCGGGGTACTTAGGGTTAGAACACGTCCTTTACAGCCGTGGTATCTCGGGGTACTCAGGGTTAGAACACGTCCTTTACAGCCGTGGTATCTTGGGGTACTTGGGGTTAGAACACTTCCTTTACTGCCGTGGTATCTTAGGGTACTCAGGGTTAGAACACGTCCTTTACTGCCGTGGTATCTTAGGGTACTCAGGGTTAGAACACGTCCTTTGCTGCCGTGGTATCTCAGGGTACTTAGGGTAAGAACACGTCCTTAACTGTCGTGGTATCTTGGGGTACTTAGGGTTAGAACACGTCCTTTACTGCCGTGGTATCTTGGGGTACTCAGGGTTAGAACACGTCCTTTGCTGCCGTGGTATCTCAGGGTACTTAGGGTTAGAACACATCCTTTACTGTCGTGGTATCTTGGGGTACTTAGGGTTAGAACACGTCCTTTACTGCCGTGGTATCTTGGGGTACTCAGGGTTAGAACACATCCTTTACTGCCGTGGTATCTTGGGGTACTCAGGGTTAGAACACGTCCTTTACTGCCATGGTATCTCGGGGTACTCAGGGTTAGAACACGTCCTTTACTGCCATGGTATCTTGGGATACTTAGGGTTAGAACACGTCCTTTACTTCCATGGTATCTTGGGGTACTTAGGGTTAGAACACGTCCTTTACTGCCGTGGTATCTTGGGGTACTTAGGGTTAGAACACGTCCTTTACTGCCATGGTATCTTGGGGTACTCAGGGTTAGAACACGTCCTTTACTGCCGTGGTATCTTGGGGTACTCAGGGTTAGAACACGTCCATTACTGCCGTGGTATCTTGGGGTACTCAGGGTTAGAACACTTCCTTTACTGCCGTGGTATCTCAGGGGTACCTAGGGTTAGAACACGTCCTTTACTGCCGTGTTATCTTGGGATACTCAGGGTTAGAACACGTCCTTTACTGCTGTGGTATCTTGGGGTACTTAGGGTTAGAACACGTCCTTTACTGTCGTGGTATCTTAGGGTGCTCAGGGTTAGAACACGTCCTTTACTGCCTGTGGTATCTTAGGGGTACTCAGGGTTAGAACACGTCCTTTACTGCCGTGGTATCTTGGGGTACTCAGGGTTAGAACACGTCCATTACTGCCGTGGTATCTTGGGGTACTCAGGGTTAGAACACGTCCTTTACTGCCGTGGTATCTTGGGTACTCAGGGTTAGAACACGTCCTTTACTGCCATGGTATCTCAGGGTATTTAGGGTTAGAACATGTCCTTTACTGCCGTGGTATCTTAGGGGTACTCAGGGTTAGAACACGTCCTTTACTGCCGTGGTATCTTAGGGTACTCAGGGTTAGAACACGTCCTTTACTGCCGTGGTATCTTGGGATACTCAGGGTTAGAACACGTCCTTTACTGCCGTGGTATCTTGGGATACTCAGGGTTAAAACACGTCCTTTACTGCCGTGGTATCTCAGGGTATTTAGGGTTAGAACACGTCCTTTACTGTCGTGGTGTCTTGGGGTACTTAGGGTTAGAACACGTCCTTTACTGCCGTGGTATCTTGGGATACTCAGGGTTAGAACACGTCCTTTACTGCCGTGATATCTCAGGGTACTCAGGGTTAGAACACGTCCTTTACTGCTGTGGTATCTTGGGGTACTTAGGGTTAGAACACGTCCTTTACTGCCGTGGTACAAGATACCACGGCAGTAAAGGACGGGTACTCAGGGTTAGAACACGTCCTTTACTGCCGTAGTATCTTGGGGTACTCGGGGTTAGAACACTTCCTTAAGGGATGTGGTATCTTAGGGTATTTGGGGTTGGAACAGAGTACTCATGCAGGGTTACAACATATCCTTTTCTGCTTTGAAAGTATTAAGTTTATTCAAGAAAAATTCCCCAATAGAAAATCTCTAACCTCCTGCATCTTGTTGATATCTGTAGCTCTAGTGATGTGTGTAACTAGAACTCATTTCTGACTGGGCGATATATTTGTGATCATGTGATATACATTCCTCCACTAATTAGATATGACTTAAACATGCTTATAATTAAACCTTCAATATCATTTCTTCATCTACCTCAAAAATACGTCATCAGTCTAAGAAAGGCACATCATATGATTCAATAATCAGAAAATCAGTTGTGAATTGGAAGTATTATAATCAGAATTGCACTTTTTGTCAGACAGCTTTTGGTGGAGGATTTTTCTAAGAGGCATATATGGCTTGAAAGTTTTTCGTGAATTTGTCAACAGGTCTCCATATAACCTGCACAATGGATTGTGTCAATTTAGTCACCATGTTTATAGGGCTTATTATTTCATGAGAAAATTGCCCTATACTCGCATTATACTTTATCCCTAGACAAGTACACTACAACTTTGTTATACAATGTACTGGTAATTCATTTTCAAAAGTAGCCCTGGTTTATCTGTATAGACTGAATATATAATTAATTCTATGTCGCTCGGTATGTAGTAAATATCATCACTCATGTACCATCATCAGACTTTTGGTAAAGGGTTTAAATACAGTTCTGAGTTCCAACCCTGGTTCCTTGTCCCTCTCGGTTCTCCCCGTCCTAAATCCAACCAAACACTTAATTACTACAATACATGTCATACATGAACCACAGTTCATAATATATTAATCAGCTTTGCATTTTTTAACAACATCAATAAAATTAACACATGGTAATTTGAATGTTTAAGTTGTGTAGCTTTGTCATGGGCCTAGAGGATTTTGGTTTTTGGAGAGAAAAAAGTGAATGAAGGAGTATCAATTTCCAGGGAGTCACAAAACTTCACTTGAAAAATGTTCTTATTTCTCTAATAAAACTTAAGAATCTTCTTTATGTTCAAAATCAGTCATATGGGCTAAATTTTATCAAACGTTAATTTAACAAAAAATAAACCAAATTGATGGAAAATCTTAAATATTGGCTGCAGTACATAAGACCAGGTTTTGATTGATGTAGGTAATGCACTGTATACAGTGCCAGAATTTAAAATGAAGTTTTATTTTCTTCAGAATGATAATACAAAAAGAAACCAGGACCTTCATAACCAAGCTGTGGTTGTAATTGTTTATTTTGGTGCTTGTTTTGTGCTTTGTAAGAGTTGTATCCCTTTGTCAAGAGAGTATGCATGTGTTGTTGGTAGGGTGTAAGCCCACATTGAACAAATTACTATGTTTTATGTGTGTATCCTCAGCAAAATAATATTGACAGAACATGTCCACAGCATGTCAGAATGTAGTCGTTTGAATTTGAGTAATTATGAGTTCAAAACTGTGTTACACTATCATAGACTTTGTGTCATATGTGACAGCTGTTAGCGGATGTGGTACTAAAGACAGTGTGGACATGTCCAGTTATTATCAATCATGTAGAGATATATGACAAATTATCTCCATTGAGTTTTATCTACAGACTTCAGCAGGTAGACAATAGTTTGACAATAACCTGAAAAGATTATGTATCAGGATAAATTTTCACTTTAATATAATCAAATATTCTATTAATAGTTAATTTTGAACTTGTTAATTACACTATTTATCAATTACAAGAAATCTGAAAGTTATATTTCAACATAGGACATTAAACCTAGACAATGAAAAGTAACAAATTAAATCTCAAATAATGTCGTTCCAATACTCTAGTCTGGCTAAAATAGCCGAAGTAAGGTGATAAAATAGGTCTGTTTGTATCCTTCTTATGGGTACCTGGCACCTACCAGATGACTGGCTATGGCAGAGACTTTACCTGGTTAGATAAAACATACGTCAGGTGTAACATCCATTTTGAGAACAGTATACCCATATGCATTAAGCCAGTCACCAGGTGATGCCATGTCAATGCTCAATAAGAATGAATCACACAGGTCCGATGTGCCTTTTGATTTAGATTTTCCTTTAGTATTTCCATTGAAAATTCCTAAAGTTTGTTTAATGTTTTGTAAAGTCAATGATATCTTTCTGTGAAGGTACAAGTTGTACATGAGAAACATTTTAATTAATTTATCAATTATAAAATACATGAATAAATATCACTGCAAGAATGTCTACATGTTAATGTAATGTTTCGATGGTAATTTTCATATTTCACAAACCATGTGTTAGTGTGTTAACTCTCACGAGTGAATCTGATTAAGATTGTGTTGTTCCTACAAATTAATGATCAATCCTCACAATGTGTTTAATGAATATAATCCACTTATCTTGTTAAGGAATTGACCTGAAAATGAGCCATTTTCTATGTAGAGTTTGTATATCAATATCTTGTTGAGTAGTGTACAGACAGGGACCAGGTGTGGCTATAACCAATATCAACAACAATGTCCATTATAATTGTTACAGACAGTTGGAATACTTTGTAATTTTTGAGTGTGTAGCAAGATAATTATCACTACCACAATGTAAATATTTCAATAATTTGCAAGGAAATGTCATCATGATCGAGTTTAAATATTTCCCAAGTGATGATGCATCAGTTTTTGTCTCGAGTCCTCACAGATTCAGAATATCAATTATGACTATTCATATTTGTGAAAACAAGAATTATTACTATTCATATTTGTGAAAACAAAGTGATATTTTGTGTATCCGGTAAATGTAAATATACAGTGTATGTTTCTATTGTGACAGTGTAAGTTCAAGAAATGTGTTGAAGCCACCTATATTAGAAATATCATATTTATTGAATCCTTTTCTTGATGGTTAGAATTTGTGTGTTTGTCTAGAGATGAGCTCTTGACTCTATGTCATAAATGTATTATACTGATCCTTTGTGAGTTTGTCTTAGAGATGAGCTCTCGGCCCTATGTGTATTATACTGATTCTTTGTGAGTTTATCTTAGAGATGAGCTCTTGGCCCTATATGTATTATACTAATTCTTTCCAATGGTCAATATTTCCCATTTATACATTAGCTTTCCTATGTGGAGTATTTGGAGGGAACCTGTTCTGTTCAACAGGTCGCAGTCTGACAGGTGTCTCTTGGTTCAACTTTTTCAAAATTTTTATGGATGAAATTTTGCATGAGTTTTAATCATGCATGCTTTCTGTATATATAGATATTTCCAAAATCTGAAATTACAGCTTTAGCATTTTTTTAAATTTTTTTTTTTTTTTTTTTACTTGAAATTGATAGCCATTCCGTTGCCTCTTTACATGCATTCTCTGGTTTTAGAAGATTTTACTTTCATTTAGATATTGATATGGCAATCTGTACATACAAAATGGCTACATTTC
Organism: Pecten maximus; assembly: GCF_902652985.1. Taxonomy (NCBI): domain Eukaryota; kingdom Metazoa; phylum Mollusca; class Bivalvia; order Pectinida; family Pectinidae; genus Pecten; species Pecten maximus. The sequence goes on along the minus strand of NC_047025.1, from coordinate 18,362,639 downwards.
TCATTAACTTTTCATAAACTGTATATGTAGACTACCAAAACAGGAGATTAGCTCAAGAGTCCAACTTTCACTTAGTCACGAGGTGTGTCCGGATTACCTCCCCTTAACATACTTCATATATGCTGGCAATGCCAACTTAGTATAATGTGTTTTGATTTGACAGATTTATTTATTTATTATGACCTTAAAGTGTATTAGTGAATATTGAATGATATCTGTGTTAAAAAATTCCAAATTCAGGCAGCTGATACAGTGACCTTGAGCTAGTCTGTGTTTGAATCTTCTGCCGTACAGTTACTGCCCAGTGTTGTATATATGTTGTACTTTTACCTAGACTCCATCTTTTTGTTTTGACTTTGCTATGTACTAAATATCACTATTCAAACTGTCACTGAGCAGACCAGCCATATTTATTACTTTAACCCAGTATGATATGAGCTGTGGGTTGCCTCATTACTGGGATGTAGACCGGCTGGCTGGTACAACATGTACATTAATGTACTAAGTAGGGGCACACTGCTTTATGATAACCCCCAGTTTTTATGGAGATTGTCTTTTCTGGCTAATGTCTTTTCTGGCTAAAACTGTAATAATTTGTCAATTTTATTTTTTTTAAAGTGGGTAATGACAATAAGTGGAGAAAGATATTGAAGATGTACCATTTATAATATGAAGAGGTTAAGGAAGTTTTGAAAGGTGTAAAGTAACAAACTCCACTGTAAAGTTACAGGACGTCAACCTGTCAGCACTATTGTTGATTCTCCATTAGGTATCATCAGCAGTGTACTCCGACTTCTGTCAGTCCAGTTTAGGTCTAGTCTGGGGTTGTGGTGATATCAAAGGCAATACTAAGCTAAGTCATACTAATGTTCACATGCTGTGTACTAAATAAGACTTGCTACATATACTATGGAAGACTAATCACTCCCATTCTTCACCACCATCAGCATATCAGCTCGCTGAGCGATCCTCACACACTGGTCCCCTTCCCACCTCCTCCTCCACAGCGTCCCTGGCCGAGGTCGCCTCTCATCCGAACCTCCCCGCCTTCCAGCAGTCAGGTAAGTCACTGTCCCTAGATGGGAAGGGGGAAGGAACAATTTTATATTAGTCTCTAACTCGTCTCCATATCCAACCCTATCAGTGGTCAGGTAAGTCACTGTCCCTAGATGGGAAGGGGGAAGGGACAAATGTATATTAGTCTCTAACTCGTCTCCATATCCAACCCTATCAGTGGTCAGGTAAGTCACTGTCCCCAGATGGGAAGGGGGAAGGAACAATTTTATATTAGTCTCTAACTCGTCTCCATATTCATCCCTATCAGTGGTCAGGTAAGTTACCACACTCTCACCTGTTAGGGGGAAGGCACCTGAATTATGCTACATCAAGCCCGCGACGTGTTGCAAGCAGTGTGGTACTATTGGTCAGCCCCATCCAAAAAGGGTACAGGACATGACATAGGTCCTATACCAACCTTCCAGTCTACTGCTCAGGTAAGTCGGACACCACAAGAGAAAGCATGTTGAATCATCCCTGGTCTTGGACATCTCCAAGAGGCCTACAGAATTACCTACATTGACTGGGGCAATCGAAACAAGGCATACATACCAGGTCACCTTTAACTTAATACAACTACCTTGCCTTCAGGTTTACAACATGTGACATGGGGAGAGGGGCCTACATCATCAGTCACTTGAAGCAATCTCTAGCCTTTAGTTATAGAGGTACAATACTTTTCCTTGACAGGGGGAGAGGGGCCTACATCATCAGTCACTTGAAGCAATCTCTAGCCTTTAGTTATAGAGGTACAATACTTTTCCTTGACAGGGGGAGAGGGGCCTACATCATCAGTCACTTGAAGCAATCTCTAGCCTTCAGTTATAGAGGTACAATACTTTTCCTTGACCAGGGGGAGAGGGGCCTACATCATCAGTCACTTGAAGCAATCTCTAGCCTTTAGTTATAGAGGTACAATACTTTTCCTTGACAGGGGGAGAGGGGCCTACATCATCAGTCACTTGAAGCAATCTCTAGCCTTTAGTTAGAGAGGTACAATACTTCTCCTTAACCAGGGGGAGAGGGGCCTACATCATCTGTCACTTGAAGCAATCTCTAGCCTTCAGTTATAGAGGTACAATACTTTTCCTTGACCAGGGGGAGAGGGGCCTTCATCATCAGTCACTTGAAGCAATCTGTAGCCTTCAGTTATATAGAGGTACAATACTTCTCCTTGACCAGGGAGAGAGGGGCCTACATCATCTGTCACTTGAAGCGATCTGTAGCCTTCAGTTACAGAAATACAATACTTCCCCATCCAGAAATTAGGCTTCATATAGGTAGGGCATGTACTGCAATACACTAGAAGAGCAGGACTGGAAGAATCAGAAATATTTGTATTATATACATCTATTGCAATGATCACTTCTGTGTTTATACTGAAAGCATCATTGTTGTCTGATAAGTATAGGTAAATTGTTAAGGTGAACGTTCGACCAAAAAATTAGTGTCAATTTCATCACAGTAGGCTTACATAGCTTTAGAGACCAGCAATCATCAAGATCGAAGTTAGACATTTAATGATCGTTGTAAAATATTATTGGCATGTCATCATCACCATCATCCAAGTGTATGCATGCTGTACTTACTGGTTGTTGTCATACTCCAGAAATCCTAGACCTCACAGGTAGCATGTCCACACATATAGTTATGGCCGTTGCCTCTCCATGGTACTACATGTACACAGTATATATTCGCTGGGTAAAATGGCTGCTGCCTGTCAATTGAACTACATGTCCACAGTATATATCGCTGGGTAAAATGGCTGCTGCGGAACTACATGTACACAGAATATATTGCCACTTGTCCATTGATGTACACTATATATGTATGCCCTTTACCAACTCTACATATTTGCATTTTCTCCATTGAGTAAATTATCTTTTTTATACAACAGAAGGTCATATCTATTGGTAAAGAAAATATAGAGTGAAAATGTTATAGCCTAAGGAACAGTCCTAACAGATAGTCGTTTCTGTGATAATTCTTTCTTGTTTTGCTCAAATCTCTCTGTTACCAATACTTTCATATAATATTAAATACAACTCTGTTATTTCTTGATAGATCGCTATACAACTTAGAGTAGGAGGTAATGTGTGGGGAATAAACGGCAAAACTTACTCTTATATTTTGATTTTTGTCTTCTACAACCTGAAAATAGACTTCAATGTTTATAATGTATTTCTATTCTGAATGTTTTTGGTTGGAGGATTTTTGAGTCATGAAAAAGTCAGAAAAAACATCTGTGTTTTATATTATTTTGGACTACAGTCCAGGAAAATTCTAAAATAATTTATTTATTTTTTTTTTTTTTTTCTGTATCAATTTCTCTGTTCTCCCACAGATTGCCCTATAGTGGGTTTGTTCTACATAGCATTATGTTAATGTTGTAAACAAAATTTTGAGTATTAATGTCTGGTATAATGGAGGAAATATTTGCCAGATGTAGGTAACTTGTCTTTTACAATCTCTGATTAGTGGGGGTAATAATGACCTGTCCTGAAGAATCACAGCAGTTTATTTAAGCTAACAATGTTTGGTCGTTCTACTTCACATTTAACATACTCAATAATTAAAACTCTCCTACCTCTTTTATACTAATGTTAATGTTACAATGATCGATCTGTTCCAGTTATTATTTCCAGGAAACAGACAATTTGTTCACAAAACCAGTATATTACATAATGTGTGTTAGTGTTACAATGAGAATGTATTTTAAATCACTTGATTTTACATAGATATATTTTTATTTGCTATGAGAATCATACTCTTCTTTAACTATTGATGTGAGCTTTATCCATAGCAAAATTACTGCAAGGATTGAAAATAACAACTGAGAATTCGTTTTTTTTTTTATTAAAACGTCCATGGCATCCATGTTAAGAAATGAGAGCTAAAGTAAATTTTCCTGTTAGGCCATTTCACAACACCAACTCTTCAATGAACACCCACTCACAAAAAAAAAAAAAATTAATTAGGGTAGATCTCATTTGACAAGCGTTGACAAGAATTTTGTCTATGTTTAGTTTTACCAGTTAAAAGTCATTATTTTCAGAACATAGGCATTGTGATGTGCTGTATGATTAAATCCAGAATAAACTCCTTATGAGTCAGTACTAGATTACAAATGGGTACACTTCTTTCACATCCATATTTAGTACAATATATTTTTTTTTATTTCAGACAAAAGCTCACCAGGTAGCATACAGATACATTTTGTTTTGTTTTCCAGCTATTTTTGTTTTTGAAATATGTTTTACTAAACAAAAATGTGTTTTAAACAATGATTAAGGCCTTTGTTTAATTCTCTAATAATTTTTTTATGCAGATTGATTTAAGAGAATTTTTTACAACAATGCTGAAGTAATTTAATTATTTGTTTGCTTCCATTTTTTGCACAGTTATGTTTATTGCTTTAACACGAAGTAATGCTTTGTAACTGATTCAGACAGACGATGTTTATACTTACCCATCACATTGAGCACTAGTTATATTTTACCACCGCTGTGCACAAATTAGGCTCCACACTGGCATACGTTTATTTAAAGTATTACTTACTGATAATTGCAATATAAAACCCCACATTTTGCAATATAGAGAGTTAAGGAATTACAGAAAAAGTAACTATAACTATATATTGAAAAACATTCACATCAAATGTACATTATGTTTATTTTCTGTAAAATTCTGTATGAGCATTTGTTGATAATGTTGTGAAATGATGAAAATGATACATATTATTAAGGTTTCTTTAATTTCTATTTAACACCATCTTTTTCAGCTAAAACAGAGATATTTACCATATTCATACACAATGTAATAGTTATGTACAAAGTACTGATATTGAATCATAAAACATAGGGCTGTTATGATCTGGGGCAATATGTAGTAAGTGTACACATCCATTTTGATGTAGAAAGCCATGATCAATCTATGAGATATGTCTTTAAGATGACAAACATAATTTTAGCCAATAAAATGTTACTTATTTGTTGATTTTTCAGAATTTGTACATATATATTCTTTAATGTTTAAACTCTTGCAAAATGAAACTTTCTTCATAAGGAGATACTTTATAGGAATATTTGTACTTTACTTTTAGATATGTACATTCAACATGCAAACGTTTCGTTGAAGTGTATTTTACATTCGGTAGAAAAAAAATCTCATCCACCACTTGAATTCTAAGGTTAAGATGTCTTACCTTTTCAAATTAGCTGTCCAGAAGATGCGGCGATCCAATAGCTGGTCATTTGATATCGATTCCATGGAGGACTACAAATTTGAGGACAGCAAAGACGTGAAACAAAAGGAGGCGGAGAAAGAACAGTTCCAACATGAGAGTAACAGCAGGTAATTAATCCAGGAAAGTTACAGTACTGAGGGTAGGTAGTAAACACTCGGAGAAATACAGCACTGAGGGTAGGTAATAAACACTCGGAGAAATACAGCACTGAGGGTAGGTAATAAACACTCCGATAAATACAGTACTGAGGGCAGGTAATAAACACTCAGAGAAATACAGCACTGGGGGCAGGTAACAAACACTCGGAGAAATACAGCACTGAGGGCAGGTAATAAACACTCGGAGAAATACAGCACTGAGGGTAGGTAATAAACACTCGGAGAAATACAGCACTGAGGGTAGGTAATAAACACTCCGAGAAATACAGTACTGAGGGCAGGTAACAATCACTCAGAGAAATACAGCACTGAGGGCAGGTAACAAACACTCAGAGAAATACAGCACTGAGGGCAGGTAACAAACACTCAGAGAAATACAGTACTGAGGGCAGGTAACAAACACTCAGAGAAATACAGCACTGGGGGCAGGTAACAAACACTCAGAGAAATACAGCACTGAGGGCAGGTAACAATCACTCAGAGAAATACAGTACTGAGGGCAGGTAACAATCACTCAGAGAAATACAGCACTGGGGGCAGGTAACAAACACTCAGAGAAATACAGCACTGAGGGCAGGTAACAATCACTCAGAGAAATACAGCACTGAGGGCAGGTAACAATCACTCGGAGAAATACAGCACTGAGGGCAGGTAACAATCACTCCGAGGGCAGGTAACAATCACTCGGAGAAATACAGCACTGAGGGCAGGTAACAATCACTCAGAGAAATACAGCACTGAGGGCAGGTAACAAACACTCGGAGAAATACAGCAATGAGGGCAGGTAACAAACACTCGGAGAAATAAAGCACTGAGGACAGGTAACAAACACTCAGAGAAATACAGCACTGAGGGCAGGTAATAAACACTCAGAGAAATACAGCACTGAGGGCAGGTAACAAACACTCGGAGAAATACAGCACTGAGGGCAGGTAATAAACACTCGGAGAAATACAGCACTGAGGGCAGGCAATAAATATTAGAGAAATAATTTCCCTTGAATACCATCACTGACTACAGAAAATATACTGTGGTTTTGAAAAATAGTTCCCTAGTTACAAAATGGAAGCTTCCTTGTAATCGGTGGTGTAGTGAGAAGCACATTTATGGGGTAGTACTATAGTATGCAAGTGGGAATTGGTGATTTGTACCTAATATACATCCCTGAGAGAAAATAAACACTCAAAGAAGCAGGGACACACTATTATAGACAGGAGAAGTGGGGGAATTATGAATCAATGGATGCTGCAACTTCGGAAATTTATTTTTAAGACAAACTTAAAATGTTCTGGATGTATCTATTGTCTGTTGTAAATTAACTATAGTTGTACATTTATGTTGTTGACCAGGATGATGGACCCAGGAGCCCAACAGCAGTATGACCAGTACCTGCGAGCATATGCCGATATCCTGTATCAGTGGGGGCGTGCCAACCAGGCAACACATATACTCAAGTTTGTCTCCACTCCTCAGGAGCAACACAAGGGGATAGGTAGGTGATAGGGACACCAGACAACACATATAATCATGTAAATTATGGGGCCACCAGGTAACACATATACTCAGGTAAGTTATGGGGCAACCAGGCAACACATATACTCAGGTAAGTTATGGGACAACCAGGCAACACATATACTCAGGTAGGTTATGGGGCAACCAGGCAACACATATACTCAGGTAAGTTATGGGACAACCAGGCAACACATATACTCAGGTAGGTTATGGGGCAACCAGGCAACACATATACTCAGGTAAGTTATGGGGCAACAGGCCACACATATACTCAAGTAGGTTATAGGCCAACCAGGCAACACATGTACTCAGGTAAGTTATGGGGCAACCAGGCAACACATATACTCAGGTAAGTTATGGGGCAACAGGCCACACATATACTCAAGTAGGTTATGGGACAACCAGGCAACACATATACTCAGGTAAGTTATGGGGCAACAGGCAACACATATACTCAGGTAAGTTATAGGCCAACCAGGCAACACATATACTCAGGTAAGTTATGGGGCAACCAGGCAACACATGTACTCAAGTTTGTCCGTTATGATGTGCCATTCACTGTCAGTTGTGGATAAACTTCCACTTGCCATGAATGACTCTTTAGATGGTCCTGACCAGGTGTTATTTTATGGGGCAATCTGAAATGAAATATGGTTGCCATCATGAAAAACACATTTAAAACTTCTTCTCAATGCAAAATCCACTTGTAATGTTGAGCTTAAAATTGGTGGAGATGTTAAGGAAAGGAAGCTGTCAGAAAGTTCAAAGTGTTCTTACATACATTTTTTAGCTTCTTTAAAAGTTTCACATGGCAGCCACAGTGGCCATATTGTAACATGATTGTACAATCATTGTTTTCTTGAACAACACCTATTTTAGAATTCATTTCAAGTTCTATCTGTGGAATAATGCTGTACATGGTGTTTTATAAAGATAGTTGGATAACTTTCCAGGCCCATAGGCCTCTTGTTAAATGCAGAAAAAATTCATGAGTAACTTGTTTAAATTGTAGAATTTGGACTGAATTGCCACCGCTGTAGGAAGGAAGTGCGAGGGCCTCAATGTGGATCCTGTAAAGTGCTTGCCTTTAACTGTGTCATATGTCACATTGGAGTCAAAGGTAAGACGTCATTTAGATTTAGAGAGTAAGGAAGTCAATATAGAACTGATTGGTTGGGGTAAAAGGTCAGACAGTAAGGGCAGAGTTCATCCAGTACTGATTGGTTGGGGTAAGAGGTCAGACAGTAAGGGCAGAGTTCATCCAGTACTGATTGGTTGGGGTAAAAGGTCAGACAGTAAGGGCAGAGTTCATCCAGTACTGATTGGTTGGGGTAAGAGGTCAGACAGTAAGGGCAGAGTTCATCCAGTACTGATTGGTTGGGGTAAAAGGTCAGACAGTAAGGGCAGAGTTCATCCAGTACTGATTGGTTGGGGTAAAAGGTCAGACAGTAAGGGCAGAGTTCATCCAGTACTGATTGGTTGGGGTAAGAGGTCGGACAGTAAGGGCAGAGTTCATCCAGTACTGATTGGTTGGGGTAAAAGGTCAGACAGTAAGGGCAGAGTTCATCCAGTACTGATTGGTTGGGGTAAAAGGTCGGACAGTAAGGGCAGAGTTCATCCAGTACTGATTGGTTGGGGTAAGAGGTCGGACAGTAAGGGCAGAGTTCATCCAGTACTGATTGGTTGGTGTAAGAGGTCAGACAGTAAGGGCAGAGTTCATCCAGTACTGATTGGTTGGGGTAAGAGGTCGGACAGTAAGGGCAGAGTTCATCCAGTACTGATTGGTTGGTGTAAGAGGTCAGAGTGTAAGGGCAGAGTTAAACCAGTACTGATTGGTTGGGGTAAGAGGTCAGAGTGTAATGGCAGAGTTTATCCAGTACTGATTGGTTGGGAAAGGAGATCAGTAAAATCTTGTTATCTGTAATGATCATTAGGGTAACAAGTCATAGGTTGTCTAAGTATTGGATAGCTGGGGTCAAATGTGAGTGTTCATGCATGTAGTATTATTTACATCATAAGTAAATTTTTGCAGTTGCCTTGCTGTAAAAGTGGAAATGTTCGCGGCGTGGACATTTCGCTTATTTCGCGATTTTAAAATTTCCGTGAACATAATAACACGTGAAAATATTGACACGCGAATAATTCCACCGAATCAAAAATCAAAAATGCAAGTTCCTAGTGGTATACCATATGTCGGCATTCAAGCGTCCTATCGTCTGTGATGTATACCGTTGTCATGGTCGGTCAAGAGACATGCATGGCTATACTAATTTTGGTAATATGTAAAATGATAGTATTTGATCTAATTCAATGTTTATTTATCTTTATTTTGTCTTCATTTCATGATAATTATGATCGTTACTACATTAACATTACTGTACAGATTAATCCCGGAGCTGCTCGGCCATTTTGTAGCTATAGGCCCCAAAACAGCACACGTTTCATTTGTTACACAAAAGATAAAATTCATTGTAATAGAAACACAAAGTCTTTACGTGGTAATATGTTTTATTTGAATCAGAAACTATCGATACATTATTTCAATAAATGACCGGTTTGATATATTGAAAATATGGTATTCACAAGCCGTTGTGTTTACGAAAGGGCTACTGTAGAAAAGGGTATTTGTTGGAGATTTACGTCAGAACATCAAAATGTTTGCTTTTAAATTGCCCAGTCGTATTTAAATATCTACCAAAATTATTTCATACCTGCAAAATTAACCATCACTAATTGAGACACCTGTGTTTGGTTTGACTGGACATGAATGCTTATGACGTCACTCAGCATGACCGGCCTCCGATCCTTTTAACTTTACATAACTTTGCCATACATCACGAGTACTGATATCGTATACATATATATCGCTATACATTGTCGGGGCTTATAAAGTTGCAACCAGCTGTCTCGTGCGTGGTGTATTTTTTCTACACAAATGCCAAATGACATCGCAGCGCAAAAAGATATTTTCATTATGACTGACAGCGTGAAAATATCCACTTTTACAGTAGTAGTATTTAAATAATTTGAATGTATCCTATTTTGTGGATGAAGTAGCATGATCTTTCCAGAATTATGTACATTTTCAGCTTAATGCTTTATTTCTTAAAATAACCATAAAACTAAAATATGAGTAATTCTTGACCATTGCAGGCTCCTCCAATTTCTGTTTGACTTGTGGACATGGTGGCCATGCAAACCATATCCTTCACTGGTTCCAGACCCATGATGAGTGTCCCTCAGGCTGTGGATGTAAATGTATCCGAGGAAAAACATACATCACCATGTCCTCCTACAACTCCTGATGGACAGACCTACACTGTCACCAAGAAAGTACCCACATCAGCAATTCCAAAGGAAAGGTCCCGACCTTTATCAAAGAAAGAAGAAACCCAAAATCCACAGTTACCTAGGAAATTACCTGTTATGTATCCCATAGGGGAGGAGAAAATCCACATCTACAATTTCTAGGAAAAGGGCCTGGCCTGTATCCAAGGGAGGAGAAAATCCAAACCTTCGATTTCTAGGTGATGGTGCCGATTGTGTATCCAAAGGTGCAATGAACCTAGTGAAGCCATCCAACTAGTCCCTATACAGGGCCGGAGGGGAACCACCTAGTCCCTAGACAGGACTGGAGGGGAACCACCTAGTCCCTATACAGGGCTGGAGAGGAACCACCTAGTCCCTAGACAGGGCTGGAGGGGAACCACCTAGTCCCTATACAGGACTGGAGGGGAACCACCTAGTCCCTATACAGGGCTGGAGGGGAACCACCTAGTCCCTATACAGGACTGGAGGGGAACCACCTAGTCCCTAGACAGGGCTGGAGGGGAACCACCTAGTCCCTATACAGGGCTGGAGGGGAACCACCTAGTCCCTAGACAGGGCTGGAGGGGAACCACCTAGTCCCTAGACAGGGCTGGAGGGGAACCACCTAGTCCCTAGACAGGGCTGGAGGGGAACCACCTAGTCCCTATACAGGACTGGAGGGGAACCACCTAGTCCCTATACATGGCTGGAGGGGGACCACCTAGTCCCTAGACAGGGCTGGAGGGGAACCACCTAGTCCCTATACAGGACTGGAGGGGAACCACCTTGTCCCTATACAGGGCTGGAGGGGAACCACCTAGTCCCTAGACAGGGCTGGAGGGGAACCACCTAGTCCCTAGACAGGACTGGAGGGGAACCACCTAGTCCCTATACAGGACTGGAGGGGAACCAACTAGTCCCTATACAGGACTGGAGGGGAACCACCTAGTCCCTAGACAGGACTGGAGGGGAACCACCTTGTCCCTATACATGGCTGGAGGGGAACCACCTAG